>NC_053028.1:211430166-211730166 GCF_003073215.2 Triticum urartu | reverse complement strand
GATATATACACATATGGGCATGTTCAAACTTTATAATCATCCACTTTATTCATACACATACACATTTTTGCTTTTGTCATCATATTTAGGATAAACACATTTTTAATTTCATTTGAATTGGACCGTATGATGGTATGTGCTTGTAGTAGCTCAATGATCCATATTTGAATTGAATGGACAATCTAAGTTTCGAGTTGGAGACATTGATTTTCAAAACTTGCACATTTTTTTGCGTGCAAAACAAACAAATTGTCGGCCATGATATCATAGTCGGCCGTACGAGGGAAGAATACTTATAATTTTAGGCGCCAAAAGCTTTCAAACTTCCCGCTCACATCGAAATATCACGCGCCCAAAAGTTTAGCCCTATGATATTCCTGTTTTACCCCTGCCACATGAACGAAAAAGGGCTGCTTTGGTAACTCCATTGTTTTCCCCTCTTTGCCCCCAACATTCTTCCCCAGAGCCCCTCCCCCTCCCCTCCCTGACCCCCCCAACCACGGCAAGCCGCCGAATCTAGTCCTCCGCCACAGCGGTGGACCTCACACCCCACCGGATCTACCTTCCGCACCTTGGAACCCCCAACTACCAACTCACCACTTCACCGGAGCCGCTTCAGCGACTGGCTTATCCACCGCTCTAGATCTCCTTGACCATCATGATGGTCCACCGCACCGGATCTTCTTAACCGGCGCCCTCGTCCACCACAGCATAGGCCCTTCACTGACTCCCTCGACCGCCCCTTCGCTGGCCTTTCATACAAGCCCTCGTCCGCCGCAACAGATCCGCCTCACCGAAAGCACTGTACAACGCGCCCGCTGAAGCCTTCATCCATTGCACCGGACCCGCTCCACGGATGCCATATTCAACTCCACCGGCCCTGCTTTACCGACGCTGCAGCCTCATCAGGTTATTTCGATTTGTACTCCTTTGGTTTTTCTCTTTATCGTGCAACTGTTCATTTACCACAGATGAGCTTTCTTGTATGTCGACAGGCGCCGCAACCGTAGCACCGTAGCACCATCGACGATCTTTAGCTATCAAGTATGACAATGATACCCATACGCCGCTGAGAATCAGGTACTATTATCCAACGGCCGGCGCCTACGTTCACTTTCCTAGCATAAGCACCGCACCTTTGAATTTCTTCAGGGCATCATTCAGTTTTTCATGAGACGTGTTATTCGGCTTGCACCTGTAGGGCCATACTTCTGGCAGTGAACATGTTACATGTGCTAAATTAAATACAAGTGCACATATAGTTAATATGCTTTAGTTTTGTTCTGATGCCACATGTTGGTTCCATCAGACTACTTAATGTTCTCTATGCTTAATTACACATCAACAAACTAACATGTGGTTCCGCTGCTTTTTGTTCGTTTTACCCTACATTTTCTGATGCTAGCTATTACATCACTACTCCGAGCCTCTGTTCATTACTTGTTTGTGTGTTCTTGATCTTCCCAAGTTGCATGACTAATTTGATGCTTCTATTAATTATGGAGCTGCCAACCCCATCAAGCAAAATATTTGTTCTTTTGGGGCTGGCACCTCGAACAAGCATAAAAATAGAGGGAAGCCGATATATTGTCGTGTATTCACACACCCTTCTTTCATTAGTTTAGATGAACCACTGATGATCAATTCGGACCAGTGCATGCGATTAAAATTAATTTTACCTAAATAGATGGTGCAGAATAAACTACAACAACTACATTTGCAACCATGGGATGCTGACGATATCTTCAAAGAACATTGCAACAGCAGCTAGGCTTCACAGCAACATATGGTAAGCCAGTGTGTTTTAGTACATGTGAAATGTAATGCGAGTGGGCTACTTTCTTGGCTTGTGCCCTCAACGTGTAATCCTACCGAATTACAAATAGTTCACTATCTACTTTGCTGTATTGCTTGATTCGAATGCTTATTTGTTGTTACGCTATACCTGAGTTGGCCAATATGTTAGCAGTGCCTGTTGTACTATCTTAAAGAAATGCATGCTTATTTCATTTGAGTCCTTAACTTTTACTCTCAACTTCATCACAAGACTGTCTTCGTAGTTTATATGAGGCCACATTGTTAAGTGCTTTCTTAGATTATTTCAACTGCTTAGATGCCTTGGCAACTTAAATATAGTGGTTGTAAACTCCCTTTCAACTAGGGATGTCAACTGGGTCCCGTTTAATCCCGATTAAAGTCCACTAGTGGTATGATAGTTCAAAAGAGTTTTTTGTTTTTTGAGGAAAATGAACTAGGGAGGTAGCAAAAACTAACTAGATGGGACTGGCAGATGTCATTTATTTGCCACTTACATCCCTAGTTTCATCTTACCATTTTAATTTCTTTTCGGCTGATGCTGCTTCGAACCATTTAAATATAGTTTGCCATGCTCGGCAATAATTCGTCCGTCGTTTACCATGTAAGCTTACTGCCTGGATCATACGATAACTATCTCTTACTGATGTCCAGCGGAAACCTTTCAGATGTCGTTCACACTAGGACACAATGTACAACCCCGGAATCTATTTGTGGAAGCAGTGCGCCATCCATGTTACCAGATGGTAGCAGTTCAGAGGCAACACCGTCGGAGAGCAGTCTGAGCACAGATATTATAGTGCTTGAGGCTCTACTAGAGGCAGAAAGAGATGGTGTGGCTGCCATGAATGAGGTAATCTTTATCTTGAGGCTGGAAATTATGGAATTAGCGGCACGCATTATGCAAGCAACCCAAGAATTGGAGGAAGTAAGAATGTTGCATTTGAAGACAGAGGAGGTCCTTCTGTTTCTGCTATCTGAAGCCCAAGGTAATCCCGGTTCTTCTTTAGATACCAGTTGAAATTTTCATTAGATTATTGTACTTGCATGTTGTGTCATGTCTCTGAATGGATTATGTTGCAAGACCCCCTATGTTGTCCATGTGTTGCAATGATCCGAATTTTTTAGGCGAGGTAATCCTCAATACTTGTATGATTGACATAAGGTGAACTATTTTTCGTGTGAACATATTGTATTGGATGAAATAACTGTTTGACTCAGAGTGTATCCAACCTACTTAATTCGAAGATCATGGCATTTCTAAATCATAATCATATATAAAGGTGGAATAAATCTTTGTTGTGGTTTTGAAGAAATAAATAACAAAATGTATAATTATCTGTGGATATTCATAATCGAATACAAATTGGATTTGAATTTAGTTTGCCAGGTCCCAGGGCAAACGTGAATGCTAATTCTCCCAAGTTTTGAACGAAGCGGCTAAACACCCACTATAATTTGTGGGCTGACCGAAGCAAGTGTTTGCGAGATGGAAATTACTGTCTACCCCTGACACTTGACATCCTTATCGACCAGATTTACACTGCTGTCGATAGGGGTAGACTAGTAACTTCAATCAGACGTGACACGACGGCCTTTGAGCCCATTCAGACACGGTGGGCGCCAAACGTGGGCGGCAAAACACATTTGATTCAAGCTCGTCCAAAAGACATGTGTCTCTTCCTCCATTTCCCCATTCATATACGGTGGGCGGCAAAACAAACTCTCCTTGTCCGAAATCGATGTAGGCTAATATTTTAAATAGGGGCAGATGTGTAACTTCCATCAGACGTGACACAACCGCCCTACCTGTCAGCCCCGTTCATACACCATGGGCGCCAACCGTGGGCGGCAAAACACCCTCTCCTCGCCCGAAATAGTTACCGACAAATATTTGGGAGATGCGAGATTACCGTCCTATCCCCAACTGACGCGATGTCCGAAATTTTAAACGGGGGATAAGTTCATAACTTTTCCCCATTTCAGAGAAGCACGTCCCAAAGTTTGATATCCCCCCTCCCCTCCATTTCCCCATTCATACACCGTCGGCGGCACAACAACCTCCGCACTGCGGCCAGCCTCCTCCGTCCGCCACCCCATCCTCGTTGTCCACTGCAAGAGATGGACGTCTCTCATCCACGGTGCTGGACCAGGATCATTTCATCGCCTCCTCTCGCTTCATCGGCGCCGTCGTCCACCTTGCCGTTGCCGCTCCTACGACCGCCTCGTCCATGGCAACAGGATATATCCCCCGACCCGGCCGTCTACCGTCTAAAGTCTTCTTCCCCGCCGCTGACAGCCATCGCACCCGCAGCACCCTCAACGTATCATCATAGGCCTATATGGCATCGCAAGAGAGGTGGTACTCTTCCATATGTGCTTAAGTTATTGATCTCACCCGGAAAATAGATCGTAATTTGTTTACTGTACTTTTCTTGTCCGTACCAAATCGTAGTGGCTAGTTGAAAGCAAACATTGGTTGCGAAGTAGCTTTGTCCGGTTTGCACCTTCAGATCCGCCATGGCACGGGCACTATACTCGTAAAGCTTATTGTTTCCCCCCTTTATATTCACTGCCATCATCGTAGGTGCTTCGTGTCATGCTAGCACTGCTCCTCAAGACCTCAACCCAAAGCTTACGTGTTGAAATACGAATTTGATATGATGCTCATATCACTAAAATAGAGAACGTTTAATTGGTCACCTAATGTTCCTATATTCGTTTCGAAAAGCATGTGCGCCAACCACTGGTCCAGCTAGTTCCACTTTCCTGATTTTTCTCTTGATGCTTAGGGTTTTCCCCTTTTATCTACTCTACTATGATCTGCGTAGGTGCTTTCTGCCATACTAGCATTACTCCACCCTTCAAGCTAAACAACACAACACTCAGAATTCGAAAGCTTAGTTGTTCAAATATGATTGTGATATGATACTGATATTAGTTAACCGACACATTTAATTGGTTAGCTAAAGGTCCCACTTGAGTTTCCAAATGCATGTCACGACATATAGAGAGATAGCATAATTGCATTTCTTTGTCACTTGTTGACCGTACTTTCTTGTCCATACCAAATCTTAGTTGTTATTTCAAAGCAAACATCGGTTGCTAACTACCCTTTGCGTGGTTTGCAGCTTCAGATCTGCCATCCCACTGCCACGGTCAACACTTTACTCATCATTCTTATGTTTTCCCCATTTTATGATGAACACAATCAGCCTACGTGGTTCGTGTCGTAATAGCACTGCTCCACCCATTGAGCCAAACAAGCTTAGTTGTAAAAATTCATATCTGATATTATTGCTGATATTAGTAAAACAGAGAGATGTTTAATTGGTTAGTTAAATGTTCGTACTTTAGTTTCGAAATGCATGTGAGCCACATATGGAGAGACCGGAAAGAATAGTATTTCTCTGTGCGCTCTGGTTCATCATGGGTGGCCAACCGACATTGTATTGAAAGACTTGTAATATCTTCAATCTGCTTGCTCTTCTGCTCTTCTTTAAGATGATACTCTTCTCTTGTGGTCGACTGGTCAGGCCGAGTTGTTCTCCCTTAGTATATTTTGAATCTGTCAGGTCAGGCCGACTTGTTCTTATTTACTATATGTTGAAGCTATCATCTGTGAAGTGTCATCACTTCTGGAGCCCTCATATTTTGAGTAGTAGGCCACATTATATTAATGCACACAACAAATTACAGCATGCATGGCATCTTTTAAAAGAATTGTAGAGATAGCACAAAGGGGTTTACAGGGAGGTAGTATTGGATTAGAATCACTTCTACATTACAAAGAAAATCTCACTTGTTTTTATGTTTTCATGCATGTCCGATATTGAACATTATCAAAATGAATATGAGAATGGGCGCACGAGAGGAATATAGCGGAACGATCCACTGGCTAACAAACTTGGCATGGTGGAGGATGGCCTATCTTATTCACCCATCAAGGTGCTTGCTCTAACTTTGCAAAGTTGTATTGGTCGCACATATTTTGCATCTGACCTCTTGCATTACTTCTACTTTGTTACACCATATGCTTAGTTTAAGCATCATATATGAGTATATGCCATACCTATCCATTTTCTGTACCTATTCCATGTGTCGTCACACTATGTTTTTCCAGTCAAATGTTGTTCTTTCGTAATAGATGTCCAAAAGGACGAGGGTGAGTGCAGATCCTCAAGGAGTACAAACTAGGTATTTGGAAAAGGTAGTGATACCTGTTAAATCAGATAGATCAGCAGCCACAGAAAACACAGGCCCAACTGTACCACACTTTACCCCTACTCCAGTGGCCAAACCCCTATTAGAACTGCTGGGAGCCTAGCGTCAGGTACTGTCTATGATATCAATTCAAAATTTGAACTCCTAAATTTCTGCTTGTGCCTTACCTTCTCTCTTGTATGAAAACTAATTTCAGATGAATCTCCTTGCTCAAAGGATCATACGATCTCAAAACAATAATGGGCTCTGCATTGCTCTTGTCAGTACCTCTCTCCCTTTTGCCTTGTAACGTTGTACTTAATTAATTGCTATTTGATTATGTATCATCAGTCTACACCTGAGCTTCATTATCCTCTGTTTCTTCCAATATTATTTGATCTATATTTACTCTTTGCAAAATGTAGAATAATGGCAACGCTTGTAAAGAATTTTCTTTGGGGAATTTATTGAATTATCCTTCCATCAACATGGAGAAGGGCTTTGTCCAGCCCGTGTTAACATGTAATGTAAGTTCATCCTTATGAAGCCTTCAAACTTTGTTCTAGTATAGATTTGGATAGGCATCATTTCCTCCACTGTTGTTTGCTTTGCTGTTTACATCTGATTGGATGTTTGCAACAACTACCAGTTTCAAATTGTAGTTGTAAAACATGTTCCTTATGCAGAACAGATCCATTTATTTGCTTATATAGTTGTGAAACCTGTTATGTGTCTCCTTGTTTCTCTTTCAGACTCGTATCTCTTACGCCATGTAGAACTTTAGGGAAGATAGTGAGCCAAACCATCTTGAGGGCAGCGAGATGACCCCAAGGTCATGTCTTGATGAAGACAGTGAGTTGAAGCTACTCACCAGCAGGTGTGAGACAACCTCTGTGTAGTCGCTGCCTCAATCAGTTCGACTTCTTCAGTCTCAACTTAAAGCGGAAAGGCTTGCTTCAGCTCAGCTCTGACTTGAAGTCAAAGATGCAATGAAGATGTCAGAGGACTGCCGTCTGCACCATCATGCCTTAAATCTAGTGTCGATGCATCTATCGTTGACACAACTGAGGTCTACTCAGCTTCTTCAGCTGTTTGGGGGGCCCAACCTGGCCAGGCCTAGTGCCTTCTGAAGTGCTCTCAGTTTTGTATATTCTTTTGTCGGCGCGTTTATTTGCACTGGTGGCAAACTTTGACGCCCAGTGGATGTAATATGTGTGATAGCCGTGATAGCCTAGCGTAAGTTGCTTGCTTATTTATTTCCTTGTTGTCTTGTTTATTTGTTTGCTTGTAGTCATTGCAGTTCTTTTTCCACGGTTTGCTAGTGGCTGCAATAACCTATTTTTAAAACTGGGCCACAATAACCATGGGCTAATATTTACTGTAGTGACACTGGGCCTCCTACGGGCCGTAGAAATAGTGGGCCTTTTACGGGCCGTAGAAACAGTGGGCCTTCTACGGGCCGTAGAAACAATGGGCCTTCTACGGGCCGTATCATCAATGGGTCTTATACGGGCAGTATGATCGACTGGCCAAACATGGACCAATAACAGGTCGCATTATGGCCGTAAACAGGCTAGAGTTGGAATCATCCGTTCATGGGCTGACCATAACGGGCCATTGTTAATAGGCCGTATTTGATGATGCTATGAAAACAGCCCAACGTATTAACACACCACAAACGGGCCGACTGTAACCACGGGCTGAATTTGGCCCACAAGCAAAAAATGACAGTAACGGGCCGTAAGTAAACGAATGCTGGAAATGAGCCCAAGAATAAATGGGCTCTGAGAAGGTCGAAAGATAACATGGGCTGGAAATGGCCCAACAAAATAACGGGCCGTTAATGGGTATAAAGTGATACACTGTTCATTATGGGCCAGTTTCACCACGGGCCGTTAATGGGTGTAAAGTGATACACTGTTCATTACAGGCCAGTTTCACCACGTGTTGGTGATGAACGACACCTATGGGATCACAAGAATCCCTACTACGGTTGCGGGGCGCGGGGTCGTGAGAAGAGCGGATCAAACAGATAGCACACGGTTCGTTTATCCAGGTTCGGGCCGCGAGGATGCGTAAAACCCTACTCTTGCTTTGGTGGATTGTATATCTGTGTTCTTGAGCTAGCTATGGGGCGTGAGGAGCTCCAAAAAGTCGAATCCTTCTCCTGGTCGCCTCGGGCCTCCTTTTATAGGGAAAGGGGTAGCCATAGGGGCACACAGGAGGTGGAAAGGGAACAGTGATGCGAGGTTATCCCTCGCATTACATGACAAGGCGCAATTAATGCGTCTTGCCCAGGTGTCCTTGCTTTATCGGGGATGGGGGGAGAGCCCTGTCTCGTCCGTCGCCGCTCCCTCTCATGTCGACATGCGCCCTGGCCAGCGGCGCCCGCGGTGCCATGTAGGCAGGCAGGCAGCTGAGGTGGCGCAGTGGTGGGTCTCCACGAAGATCTGCATGCCGCCACGTAGGTGCCTGCCCAGCTGGTTGGGTCGGCAGCTGCATGCGAACGGTGGTGGAGGTTTGACTGGCGTCGGCCTGATGGTGGCCCTACGGGTGTTCTCGGCAAGGGCCTTGCCGGGGCCCCGGCAAGGGTCTTGCCGTGGCGCCTGCTATCATCCCCGGCAAGGCTCTTGCCGGGGGCCTTGTGGTCTTCCTTGGCTAGGATCCCGCCAAGGATCATCATCTTCTAAAGGGTGTATCTGATCTTGAATGCCTTCACAAAGATCGGCATGCCACCACGGGGATGTCTCCTGAATCCTTGCCCCATGGGGGCAGTGGACTCAAGGGTGACTCACTCCGTAGGCATGTGGCGAGCTGCCACGGCAAGGGTCTTGCCGGGTTTGCTAAAACCGCCTCCCGACAAGGATCTTGCCGGGGGGTCCGCTTCGTCCCCTTTGCTCTTTGTGGTCTCGGTCTTGGCGTCGTTCTGCTTCTCCTGAGCTTCGGCCTTACCTTGGCGCACCTCCCTTGCCTTGCCCAGTGTGGTGGTGCCCGTGGCTCAGACTGCCCGCGCATTGTTATAGGGGTACAAAAAGTGTACCCCTCTTTTTGTACACCAACAGGAGCCCCCGGGCCTGGGCCACACGTACGCACAATCGCGTCGTTGGGCTAGGCCCAAAAACGGTGCGTGGGCAGGCGGGGCGGTTTTTACCGCGGTAAGTTTCTTCGTGCGCTGCGCTTCCCGCGCGTGGCGCGGCATGGGGAGGCGTGTGTGACATGGGCGGCATGCATGGGGCTGAGCTCTGCATGCATGCGTCACGTTGTAGTGAAGGGGGCGGTTCGCGCCTTCCTCATAAACGGAGGGAGGCGTGGAGGCGCGGCCCATTTACTGAACGGGGCCGAGGCGTGGTCTTCAAGGCGTCCACTCCCCACGATCACGAGGTGGGGAGAGGTCGCCTCACCCGTCGCCTTGGTCCTGCATGCCCGCCACATGGCTCTCATGCGCCTGGGGTGGCGAACGGTGGAGGCAGGAAACCGGGCCGCCGCGGGCTGGGGCGGCGGGTCAGTTCCAGTTCCCTGCGCCTTCCGCGTCTTGATTGGCTGAGCAGGGCGGCCGAGCCCCCACCCCGTTCCTTTATAAAGAACGGGGGGATGGCGTCCCACATTCCTTCATCTCCTCCTTCCTTCAGCTTCTGCTCCCTCCCTTCCATCCGTCATGGAGAGAGGGAATCCTGGTCCTTCAACGGTGGCGGCGAGGGTCGCCCCTCGACAACGCATCCCTCCTTCTCCTGCACCCGCGGCGGCAGAGCCAGCCGCGAGGGGAAGGGGGAGGGGGCAAGGCCGTGGGCGAGGCCGAGGCGTTCGGGGAAGAGGATGACGGGGCGGCGCGCCGGCCTCGACTCCGGCGGCAGTTCCTCCCCCCATGGAGGGCCACGTTGGGGATGACCCTTGCGAGTTCTTCATCAGGCTGCACCAGCCGCCTCGCCGTCGCCTTCGTCTCTCGACACCATTCGCGCGGGAGATGGAGCTGGATCCGCCGGAGTCGTTGTGGCTGCGCATGAAGGGCTGCGGGATCAGTGGCACGCGGGCCCGCGTCGACTTCCCCGCCCCTCACGTGATGTATCTTCGTTGGGGATGGAAGACGTTCACCCATATCCACCGCTTGACGGAGGGGCTCACTCTCCATTTTAAGCTGATGGAGGGTGGCCTTCTCTCTGTCAAGGTCTTCGGGTGCTTTGGGACCCGTGCAAGGTGCTGCGTGGAGAGCTCTTCTGATAGTGAAGACTCCCCCTCAGGCGGGAGTGACGAGGAGGACAGCGGCAGCGACAACGAGGGTAGTAGGCGGCAGGATGACGGGTCTGATTAGGCGTCGGGTGCCGCTCTGCGCGGCACCGGCGACCCCATCATCCGCGTCGCCGGCTCCCTGAACTTCTCGGGGTCGTCTCCTTGGGCGGCTGGCGTTGGGAGGCTGCGGAAGAGGAAGAGGGCGGGCGGTAAGGCCGTCAAGTCGGAGTACGCGGGCACCGACGCCTTCGACGCGTGCTGACGTCCTGCCGCCTCGTCTTCGAGCTCTGCTTCCGGCGCCGCCATCACCATCCAGCCCTCGGACGGCCACCGAGATGTTCTCTTGGTGTCTTCTGCCGCCCGTAGCTCGCCTAGGCGCCCCTTTTGCCCTTTTCGTCTCCTTGACCTGCCTCCTGAGGAGAGGGACAAGAAAGGGATTACGGGCACCTTATCTCTTTTTAGTTTGTAAGCCTTCGGGCCTTAGCTGAATTTAAAACTTGTAATCCATTATTCATGTTTTTCATTCCCTATGGACTGTACCTGAGTGGAATGTTTTTAATGAAAAGGGGATGTTTGCGGGTCATCTGTTTGTGGGTAGAACCCACGACAAGGAGTAAATCCTTGATATTTTTAAGACAAATATTTCCTTGCCCGGCAACAGGCCTTGCCGTCTCCCCACTTCGCTCGACCTTTCTCACATCTTTGGCGGAGGCAGGGATGAGGTGGGTTTAGGCTCCTTGTTTCATGCCGCGACTACGACCAAACCTGGCCGCAGGAACGAGCCCTAGGGCCTAGAGTTAGGGGAGCACGGTAGCTTTAGGAAAAATGAGGTTTCACATACCTTAGTCCATAAGGAAATGCATGATAAGGGATGAAGAACTTATCTGAAGCTGTAGCCCCCGACAACTCTGGTTTGCCGTGGGTGAATCTTTGCTCTTGCAGCCCCCGGCAATACTGGCTTGCCGTGGTCTAGATGCTGGTCTGTCCCTCTTCTCTTTTCCTCCCCAAGTGGTTCGGCACGGATATCCGTGTGTCCTGCGAACCAAAGAAGACAAAAGAAAGACAAAGAGACGCACACTCGACCTCTAAGCTAGGGGTTAGTCGCCGCTAAGCACTATCAACCCTAACCAAGGACGAGACTCGACCTAGCATGCATGCTATAACTTAGGGCACCAGCGCTTCATTTATTTGTGCTCAGGGTCTGCGCCTGGCTTTGTACAAAGGGTTACATGCATCATCGGCAATGCTTGTACAAAAGGTGGCTTGCCGGGGGGGGCGGCAAGCCGCGCCTCACGGGTAAAACTTGCGAAGATGCTCAATGTTCCAGGAGTTACTCACCGGAACGGCATCTTCGGTCTCCAGGCGGACTGCGCCGGGCCTGGTGACTCGTATTACCCGATAAGGGCCTTCCCACTTTTGCGTCAACTTGTTGGAATTCTTGGCCGATTGAACGCGCCGAAGAACAAGGTCGCCTTCCTCAAGGCTTCGGGCATGAACCTTGCGGCTATGGTAGCGGCGCAAGGCTTGCTGGTAGCGTGCTACTCTCATAGCCGCCCGAAGATGATCTTCCTCAAGGAGCATTGCATCATCTTGCCGCAGTTGCTCTTGCTCAAGCTCATCATAAGCGAGCACTCGAGGTGACCCGTATATGAGTTCAGTGTGGAGAACTGCTTCTGCCCCGTATACCAGGGCAAAGGGTGTCTGGCCGATGGCTCGATTTGGCGTCGTCCTGATCGACTAAAGAACCGTCGGCAACTCATCAATCCAGCGCCTTCCACTCTTGTGCAGCCTGTCAAAGGTCTTGGTCCTTAATCCTCGCAGTACTTCAGCGTTTGCCCTCTCAGCTTGACCATTGCTCCGTGGGTGAGCAACGGAAGCGAAACAGACTTTGCTGCCGAGGTCTTGGATATATTGCATGAAGGTGCGGCTTGTGAACTGTGTACCGTTGTCGGTGATGACCCTGTTGGGTACACCAAAATGGCACACTAGTCCCTTGAAGAACTTGACGGCTGACTGAGTTGTGAACTTCCTCACTGCCTCCACCTCCGGCCACTTTGTGAACTTGTCGATTGCAACATACAAGTACTCAAAGCCCCCGACAGCGCGGGGGAAAGGGCCTAGTATGTCGATCCCCCAGACCGAGAAGGGCCAGGACAGAGGAATGGTTTGAAGGGCTTGAGCTGGCTGATGAAGCTTCTTTGAATGGAACTGACACGCTTCACACCTGGTGACTAGTGTCATCGCATCCTGGAGGGCGGTGGGCCAGAAGAAGCCTTGCCGGAATGCCTTGCCGGCAAGGGCCCTTGACCCGATGTGGGATCCACATATGCCTCCGTGTATCTCCGCTAATAGCTCCAGTCCTTCCTCCCGAGGGATACACATCAATTTCACACCGTTCGGCCTCTTTCTGTACAGGACGTCATCGACGAACTGGTACATGGTAGAGCGACGGGCTACTTTTTCCGCTTCTTCCTGCTCTTCAGGAAGTTCCCCTGTTTGGAGGAATCGGATAGTATGCTGTGCCCATGCTGGAGCCTGGGGCTCGACGGCGAGGACTAAAGGCATTTCCTCCGCTATAGGAACGACTGTCTCGACGGCAAGAGCTTGATGCTCCGCCGGAGCTAGCCGTCCCGTGGCGGGCTCAGTGTCCCTGGCAAGATCCTTGCCGGCGGCTCCGGGGAGCTCGGCAGGAAAGTACTTGCCGGGTCCTGATTTCCTCCTCTTGTTCTGCTCTGTTGATGGATCAATGGATGGCTGAGTTAGCTGGAGCACAAAGGTACTTGGTTCCACAGGTAGCTTGAGGGCAGCGCGTTTTTACAGGTAATCGGCGATATCATTCTCCGCTCGGGGAACGTATTCAGCCTGTATACCGTCGAAACGCTCTTCCAGCTTTCTCACTTCATCGACATAGGCCTTCATCAACGGGCTCTGGTAGTCCTTGTTGACTTGCTTGACGACGAGCTGCGAGTTGCCCCTGACGATGAGCTTCTTGATTCCGAGGTCCGCCGCAATCCTAAGACCAGCAAGCAGCCCTTCGTACTCTGCCGTATTGTTTGTTGACACCTCCCTGGGGAAGTGCATCTGGATCACGTACTTGAGGTGCTCTCCGGTGGGCGCGACAAGCAGTACGCCAGCCCCGGTGCCGTGTAAGGAGAAAGCTCCATCAAAATACATGATCCAACTGCAACTTGCCTCCTTGCCGGGGAGAGCAGTCTCTTGGGCTTCTTCGTCAGGTGTTACGGTCCATTCTGCAATGAACTCCGCCAGGACTCGGCTCTGAATCGTAGAAGTACTTTCAAACTTGAGGCCAAAGCTGGATAGCTCCAGTGCCCATTCCACAACTCTTCCCGTTGCATCTGGATTGTGCAATATCCGTTGCAGAGGGAGGCGAGTGACGACAGTGATCTCGTGTGCCTGGAAGTAGTGACGCAGCTTCCTCGAGGCCATAAGAAGGCCGAAGAGCAGTTTCTGCACGCCGGAGTACCTTGATCTAGCTCCCTGCAGGAGGGAACTGACAAAGTAGATCGGGTGCTGCATCATTTTCTTCAAATCTTGCAATGCTGCTTCGGCTTCTGGCGTCCACTCCATCGGGCCCGCCTTTTTCAGGATCTTGAAAAAGGGAAGGGCACGCTCGGCAGACTTGGAAATGAATCTGCCCATGGCGGCGACGCAACCAGCAAGCCGACGCACATCCTTGATTCGCTTGGGTGCTTCAATCTGCTCTATAGCCTTGATCTTGTACGGATTGGCCTCTATCCCACGCTGTGACACAAAGAACCCAAGAAGCTTGCCGGACGGGACGCCAAAGACGCACTTCTCGGGGTTCAGCTTGAGATTGATCTTGCGCAGGTTTGCAAATGTTTCTTGCAAGTCCGGTATGAGGGTTGCCCTGTCCTTGGTTTTGACCACTATGTCATCCATATAAGCTTCCATATTTCTATGGAGCTGGGGTTCAAAACCAATCTAGACCGCCCTCGCAAACGTCGAACCAGCACTCTTCAGCCCGAAAGGCATCCGTATGAAACAATACGTACCACATGGGGTGATGAATGATGTCTTCTCTTCGTCTTCTCTTGTCATGAAGATCTGGTGGTAGCCGGAGTAGGCATCGAGGAATGACAACAGATCACACCTAGCTGTGGAGTCAACAATCTGGTCGATGCGCGGCAACGGGAAGGGGTCCTTAGGACAAGCCTTATTGATATCTGTGTAATCAATACATAGCCTCCACTTCCCATTAGCCTTGCGCACTACGACCGGATTGGCCAACCACGTTGGATGGAGCACTCCTCTTACCAAACCCGCTGCTTCCAGTTTCTGGATCTCCTTTGTGATGAACTCTTGTCGTTCCAAAGCTTGCTTTCCGACCTTCTGCTTGACGGGCCGCGCATGAGGACAAACAGCAAGGTGGTGCTCAATCACCTCCCTGGGAACGCCGGGGATGTCGGAAGCTTGCCATGCAAACACATCGACATTCGCCCGCAGGAAGGTGACGAGCGCGTCTTCCTATTTGTCGTCAAGGATGGAGCTTATGGTGAAAGCTCCTCCCGTGTCGTCCTCATTGACAAAAACCTTCTTGGTTCCCGGCGGTATGGCCCTGGGCTTCTTGTTTCCGCCGGTGGAGCTCTCTGGCACGTCCTCGACGGGGGCGCTACACTCCGAAGAGGTGCGCTTGCCGGAGTGGGTGTCCGAGGTCTCACCGGTCTTCTTCTTCTTCTTCCCTCCCGGGGTCCCAGCGGCAGGAGCAAGTGCCCTAGTGGCGGCAGCTACTGCAACTGCTTGCTGGTATAGTTGGTCAGCGCAAATCAGCGCATCTTTCTTATCGGAGGGGATGGTGATGATCGTCACAGGTCCTGGCATCTTCAGGATGTTGTAGGCGTAGTGTGACGCCGCCATGAATTTGGCCAGCGCTGGGCGGCCAAGGATCCCGTTGTAGGGCAAGGGGATCTTGGCAACATCAAACACGATCCTCTCCGTCTTGTAGTTCAGATTGCTTCCAAAAGTCACGGGCAGCATGACCTTTCCCTTAGGTTGGCTTCTTCCCGGGTTGACCCCCTGAAACGTGCCCGTCTCTTGGAGGTCTCCATCAGGAATCTGCAGTTTCTCGATCACGGCAGGCGAGATCAAGTTCAGACCGGCCCCGCCATCGACTAGCATCTTTGTCACCTTGAGGTTGCGTATTGTTGGTGAAACCAACAATGGCAAGCACCCGACCGCAGTAGTGCTATCAGGGCGATCCTCAGTGTCAAAAATGATAGGTGTGCTGGACCACTTCAGCGGCCTTTGGGCATCAAACGACGGCTCTGCCGCTGTAATCTCTCGCGCCCACTGTTTAAGCTGGTGGTGAGAAGTATGCAGCGAGGCGCCGCCGTCGACGCACATGGCCTCTGTAGCTTTCTAAAACTCTTGGTCGCCGGATTCGTCATCCTCTTCGTGATCGTCATCTTCTGGCTTTTTGTCACGGCCCCGGGCGGGCCTCTCCTGTTGTTTATCCTTGCCGCGATGGCCCGCCTGGCCGTCACGCTTCTTGCCGGACCCCTCAGCACCGTCTTGGCCCTTCTCTTTGTCCCGCCTCTCATATTCAGCCCTCTGCTTCTCAGCGAGGAGCTCAACCTGTCGGTAGTCTTGGAGAGCGTGGCCTTTGGTGCGATGGATCTTGCAGTATCGCTTGTCGGAGTTTCCTGGCTTCTCGGCAACCGCCAAGGCCCGGCAGGCGACACATCCGGCAATTTCCTTGCCGGCATCATCTGCCTTGGTTTTCTTGGTGGAGCCGGTGTCATCAGATCCCTCGACGGCAAGCACAACTTTACCTTTGCGCTTCCTGTTGCGGCACCGGCCCTTCTTCTCCGGGGCGGCAGTATCTTCATCTGAGGAGTCGGTTTCCACGCCGACATCTTCGCCGGGGTACTTCCTTCCCTCTTCAGCCCGGGCACATCTGTCAGCAAGAACATATAGTTCTGCTACATCTTTCACCTTGTTCATTGCCAGCTCTTCGCGCATCTTGCGGTTACGCACATTTTGATAGAACGCGCTGATGATGGCGGCAGGGTGAACATCAGGGATATTGTACTGTATCCGGCTGAACCTCTGTATATACTTGCGGAGATTCTCACCTCCCTTCTGGGGAATGACGTGCAGGTCGCTCGCTTGGCCATGGGCTTGGTGGCCTCCAGTAAAGGCGCCCACAAACTCATGGCACAAATCCGACCAGGAGGAAATAGAGTCTACCGGCAAGTGCATCAACCATGACATGGCGTTGGGTTTAAGAGCCAACGGAAAGTAATTCGCAAGCACCTTATCATTGCGGGCTCCAGCAGCTTGCATCGCAATGGTGTAAATGCTGAGGAACTCGGACGGGTGGGTCTTGCCGCCGTACTTTTCGCCCACGTTAGGTTTATAGGTGCGGTGAGTGGGCCACTGGAACTGCTGCAGCTCACGGGTAAAAGCCGGACAGCCTACCTCGTAAGGTAGGCCTCCAGGGCTCTCCGGTGCCGGGTGGTTCACAGCGGGCCCTGCTCGCCTGTCTGACTGGTGGCGCGCTCCGCGCCGGCGCTCGATAGTGGTTCGAGCGTCTTCATGTTCTCGTTCTTGAAGGACTTGGCGCTGGTCACGGTGGGTCCGCGGGTCGGACGACGCTATGGAGATTTCGTCGCCCGCAACGTCGCGACGGGCTGGCGTCCGCGGTACCGGGCGAGGAGGAGGCGAGTGCACCGTGGTCGCGGCGCCGCCGGCTTTCCTGCCACTGGTGCGTGGGACTCCGTCGGAGCGTCGACCCGGGGGCTCCACCGGACTTGGTTCGTCTTTGTTGGCCACCGCAACAAGGCTTCGGATAGTGGCTCTCCATTCGTCGAGTTTCCCCATAGTGGGAGGAAAATCGAGGAGCAACTGCGCGCGCCAGGGCTTCTGCTGGCGTTGGTGGCAGCGAAACCTGCATGGATCATGACGCGCTTCGACTTCTGACCATGTCAGAAGGAGCTCTATCACGACCCCACGGTCGCATGCCATCTTCACCAGCGCCTCGGCGAGCGGGCAGGTCTTCTACCTCCCGGGAGTGGCGCTCGGGGCTCTTCCCGCGGCGACACCCGGGGTCTTCGGCGTAATTGCGCCGTTCATCGCGCGTCGTTTGAGAGGAGCGCGCCGTCGGCGCCGGCGTGGGAGTCTTGGAGGCCCTCGCATCGCCTTCAGGCGGGGCGGTAGCGATCTTAGAAGGCCCCGCGCCACCCGCGGAGGGCCTGGCTCCGTCTTTGGATTTGGCGGCGTGCGGCCCGTTACCAGGCGCACGAACATCGCCGCCTCCCAAACTCCGGCTGCTGGGACGGTGTTGGTGTTCGCGAACGGCGCCCCGGGTCCTTTCTGTGACCGGTCCGCTGCTCGCCCGCGTCGGGACGGGATGTCCGGCTTTTGACGGGCCAACCGCCACCGTCGTCTTCTTCTTGGGCGCCATGACGATGAAGAAGCGTCGAGCTAACTGCTAAAGCCGATTCACACAACTGCGCCCCCTACCTGGCGCGCCAAAGATGTCGGTGATGAACGACACCTATGTGATCACAAGAATCCGTACTACGGTTGCGGGGCGCGGGGTCGTGAGAAGAGTGGATCAAACAGATAGCACACAGTTCGCTTATCCAGGTTCGGGCTGCGAGGTTGCGTAAAACCCTACTCCTGCTTTGGTGGATTGTATATCTGTGTTCTTGAGCTAGCTATGGGGCGTGAGGAGCTCCAAAAAGCCGAATCCTTCTCCTGGTCGCCTCGGGCCTCCTTTTATAGGGAAAGGGGTAGCCATAGTGGCACACAAGAGGTGGAAAGGGAACAGTGATGCGAGGTTATCCCTCGCATTACATGACAAGACGCATTTAATGCGTCTTGCCCAGGTGTCCTTGCTTTATCGGGGACGGGGGGAGAGCCTTGTCTCGTTCGTCGCCGCTCCCTCTCATGTCGACACGCGCCCTGGCCAGCGGCGCCCACGGTGCCATGTAGGCAGGCAGGCAGCTGAGGTGGCGCAGTGGTGGGTCTCCATGAAGATCTGCATGCCACCACGCAGGTGCCTGCCCAGCTGGTTGGGTCAGCAGCTGCATGCGAACGGTGGTGGAGGTTTGACTGGCGTGGGCCTGATGGTGGCCCTATGAGTGTTCTCGGCAAGGGCCTTGCCGGGCCCCAGCAAGGGTCTTGCCGTGGCGCCTGCTATCATCCCCGGCAAGGCTCTTGCCGGGGGCCTTGTGGTCTTCCTTGGCTGGGATCCCGCCAACGATCATCATCTTCTAAAGGGTGTATCTGATCTTGAATGCCTTCACAAAGATCTGCATGCCACCACGGGGATGTCTCCCGAATCCTTGCCCCATGGGGGCAGTGGACTCAAGGGTGACTCACTCCGTAGGCGTGTGGCGAGCTGCCACGGCAAGGGTCTTGCCGGGTATGCTAAAACCGCCTCCCGGCAAGGATCTTGCCGGGGGGGTCCGCTTCGTCCCCTTTGCTCTTTGTGGTCTCGGTCTTGGCATCGTTCTGCTTTTCCTAAGCTTCAGCCTTACCTTGGCTCACCTCCCTTGCCTTGCCCAGTGTGGTGGTGCCCGTGGCTCAGACTGCCCGCGCACAGTTATAGAGGTACAAAAAGTGTACCCCTCTTTTTGTACACCGACACCACGGGCCGTTAATAGGCCAAGAGTTACATAGGGCCTCATATGGGCCGAAAGACGTCATGGGCCATACATGGGCCAGAAGTGAAAACGGGCTGGAATCATATTGGGTGGCCTAGATGACGCTACTGGGCCTAATTCGGATAGGGCGTAAAGGGCCTTGGGTTAGCAGGCTGTAAATGGGCTATATGCGAACAGGCCGTTAACAGTCTTTACATGGGCTGGCCCGCCACCTTTTGACCAAGTCAAACGGGCCGGCCTTTTCACAGGAATGGGCCTCTGTTGGGCCGTGCCACGTGTTGACGTATCATAGTCGCCTTCTGTCCAATGAGTGGATGACATATGTCCCAACGATGAGCCGACACATGTTTCCTCCAGCCAATGATGATTTTACACGTGGAAAATCCCCATTGGTCGGGGCTATTAGCGGGTTATCGGATCCAAAACCCGACCCGATAGCTTAACGGTGTTCCGTTACGGTGGATGCCATGTGTCGGTCACCCTTGACGAAAGCACTTCTGTGACGCGGGATTTATCGTCATGGAAGTGGACACTTCCGTGATGATAATTTTGGTAATGTCATGGAACACTTATACGACAGCACAGGTATGACTATCTTGATTCTGTCATAAAATCGTCATGGATGTACATGCATGACAGAAAATGCGACCTACTGTGACAAACACGTATCATCACGGAAGTGTATTTTTTTGTAGTGATCGTTGGTACCAAATGGGTGTTTCGCAACAAGCAAGACGAAGATGGTCAAGTCGTCCGCGACAAAGCACGTCTTGTCGCCCAAGGCTACACTCAAGTCGAAGGTATGGACTATGGTGAGACATATGCCCCCGTTGCTAGACTTGAGTCCATCCGCATCTTACTTTCCTATGCTAATCACCATGATATCACCTTGTACCAAATGGACATTAAAAGTGCTTTTCTAAATGGTGAAATTGAGGAGGAAGTTTATGTTAAGCAACCTCCTGGCTTTGTCAATCCTAAGAAACCTGACCATGTTTACAAACTTCACAAAGCTCTTTATGGTCTTAAACAAGATCCTAGAGCGTGGTATAAATGCTTGACCAAGTTCCGTATAGAAAAAGGCTTTGAAATTGGAAAAATAGATTCTGCTCTTTTTACTAAAAGGGTTCATGGTGAATTATTTGTGTGCCAAATTTATGTTGATGATATCATATTTGGTTTGACTAACGCTCATTTTAGTGAAAAGTTTGGGAAGCTAATGTCGGAAAAGTTTGAGATGTCTATGATGAGTGAACTCAAGTTCTTCCTTGGTTTGCAAATCAAGCAAACTAAGGAAGGTACCTTTGTTTCTCAAACAAAGTACACCAAGGACTTATTCAAAAAGTTCAACATGCAAGAAAGCAAAGGTACGAAAACTCCCATGCCCACTAGTGGACATCTTTACTTGACCAAGGATGGCAAACGGGTTGACCAAAAGGTTTATCGCTCTATGATTGGCTCATTGCTATATCTATGTGCCTCCCGTCCCAATATCATGCTAAGTGTGTGCATGTGTGCACGATATCAAGCGGCCCCCAAAGAATGTCATCTTAAGGCTGTGAAAAGGATAGTGAGATACTTAATACATACACCAAATTTTTCGCATTTGGTATCCTAAGAGGTCTTCTTTTGATCTTGTTGGATACTCCGATTCGAATTATGCCGGAGCCAAGGTTGACATAAAGTCCACTTCAAGTACTTGTCAATTTCTTGGTAGATCTCTTGTGTCTTGGTCTTCCAAGAAACAAAACTCAGTATCCTTATCCATCGCCGAGGCGGAGTACATTGCCGCTGGTTCATGTTGTGCTCAATTACTTTGGATGACCCAAACCCTTAAGGATTATGGGATATATGTGAAACATGTTCCTTTGCTTTGTGACAATGAAAGTGCTATTAAGATTGCTCACAATCCCATGCAACATTCTCAAACTAAGCATATTGAAGTTTGTCATCATTTCATTCGAGATCATGTTGCTAAAGGGGACATTGATCTTAAACATGTTCGTTCCGATAAGAAATTGGCGGATATATTCACTAAACCGCTTGATGAGAAAGTCTTTTGTCGTTTGAGAGGTGAATTGAACATCATTGATGCTTCAAACTTGGAGTAGAAACTCCATTTGGATACATGCAAGGCTAAGCCTTTGACTAATCCTTGACTTCCTCTCTTATGATGATGATCATATGTCTTGGATATATTTGCACCCTTGCATGCTATCTAACCCTTGTAGGTACTTGGATGAATCTAAATTCATCAGATTGCAACTCACTCACATCTTGAGCAATCTTTACATCACCAAGTCTCTACTCCATGGTGGTTGAAAAAAGGGAGCATGAAATCCTTCAACATATCCTTTGACAAATCCTATATCAAATTTCATGATTGTCATTTTAGATACACAAGTGCTCTTCCTTGCAAGACTAACCCATGTAGGTAGATGGACTCCAAATTACAAGTGGTGCTCCCAACTTGATGAACTGCATCAACTTTGAGCAACCCACACAAGTTCAACTACATGATCGAGTTCAACACCACCACCCAAGGTATGTTATTCCATCTTAGAGAAGCTTTACCCCGAGTCATGGGCCAAAGCAACTCAACAAGATGCGAATACATCAAAAGCTTAAACGATAAATGGTAACCCCATTTTGAGCTTAAACGATGAGTATGACCTATGATCAAGTGTTCTCACTTGACTCCTCAGTCAATATACTCTAACATAGGTGACTCTGTCGCTGACCAATTCTAGATGAAGTTCTCTAGTGTTTTCATGTTTTTCTTGCATTTGTCTCTTGCATAATTATTTCCCTTCATCTAGATTTATTTTCTTTTATCTATTTAGTTCTGCATTTTTCTGCATCCAATTCATTGCAAATCCTTCAGTTAATTCCTTGCAAATCTTTGTGAGATCTTATTTGCCTAGTGAGCTGAGGTGACAAATGTTCTCTCTGTCTGGAACTCGGTCATACCGATTCGTCTCTTTCAGTCACGCCGAACTATTTCGATGCAACCGACAAATATAACTCGGTGTCACCGATTTCACTGCAGAGAAAACAATTTGCCACTTGTTACTGCATTTCTGTTCCATCTCCACTTGATGATTCTTGTCCTCTACCGGCATCACAATCTATATGCTACTTTGCTCTGTGACTCAAGGACCAAACCTATTTCGACTCACACTCCAGAAGACACCTTCTTGGAAATTGATGTCAAAGGGGGAGAGAGATCACATCAAAGCTTATTCTCTTCAAAGGGAGAGAGAGGTAATCTCATCAAAGGCCCCAGATGCTTGGTGTTCAAGAGGAGAGAAGTCACATGTCTTTAAGAGGGGAAAGACATGTCTATGTTATGTTTATGATCTGTTTTGCTCTGATTTTGTTACCTTATGTTCTCCCATTATCCAATACAATATTCAGGGGTAGAAAGACTGCTAGGGAAGGAAATCCTTGAATTCATTGCATACCTTTACCCCTTGGGGATTGATACGTCTCCAACGTATCTATAATTTATGAAGTATTCATGCTATTATATTATATGTTTTGGATGTTTACGGGCTTTACTAAACACTTTTATGTTATTTTTGGGACCAACCTATTAACCAGAGGGCCAACCCAAATTGTTGTTTTTTGCCTATTTCAGTGTTTCGATGAAATATCAAACGGAGTCCAAACAGAATGAAACCTTCGGGAGAGTTATTTTTGGAACGGAAGCAATCCAGGAGACTTGGAGTAGACGCCAGGGAAGCTTCGAGGAAGCCACGAGGAAGGGAGGCACGCCCTACCCCCCTGGGAATGCCCCCACCCTCGTGGGCCCCTCCACTACAAAAAAAGACACATCCGTGATATTTTGGGCCGAACGAAAAAAAATCTGTCATACATATGACACTTCTATGACGATAATTGTGACAAAACCCGGTATCATCATAGATGTGGTGGGCTCCTACTTCTATGACAAAAAATCATGACAGAAAATGGGCTTTTCGTCCTGGGCGGGCCGGAGACGCAGCTGCATGACATTCTTTGGGCCGTCCATGACGGAAAAAACCATGGTAGAAGCGAGGGGGAGGAAAATTTCGGGGAGTTCCCGGTTACGGTGGGAGGTCGGGGCCGAGAGATGCGCGTTTCTCTCGTACACGTACGCGCATGTGTGCGAGGCGGTGGCTCTAACTGAACCCGAGCGAGGCATTGGGATCTAACTGAACCCGAGCGATTGCACTACAGGCTACGCGTTACTGAACCCGAGCGATCGATCGATGGCTGTTAACTGAACCCGATCGAGTGATTCCTTCGCTACTGCTGCTAACTGAAGCCGATCGATTGGATGAACAGTGAGCGCTACGGGGGGGTTGGATGAACAGTGAGCGGTGGCGTTGCCTCTGGATGAACAGGACCCCGTGGTGTGGAGGGCTGGATGAACAGTAGACGGTGGAGGGGTGCCCGTGGAGGGGTGGTTGAACAGGACCCCGTGGTGTGGAGGGCTGGATGAACAGTAGACGGTGGAGGGGTGCCCGTGGAGGGGTGGTTGAACAGGACCCCGTGGTGTGGAGGGCTGGATGAACAGTAGACGGTGGAGGGGTGGTTGAACAGTAGCCGGTGGAGTAGCGCACGGTGGAGGCTGGATGAACAGGAGCCCGTGAAGGCTGGAGGAGGTCGACGGTAGCCCGTGGAGGCTGGAGGAGGTCGACGGTGGAGATGAACAGTATCCCGTGGAGTCCCGTTTTGCGGTACGCCACACCCCTCCCGATCAACAGGACCCCCGTTTCGATCGTAGGAGGTCCGTTTCGTCACTTTTGCGGTACGCCACACCCCTCCCTATCAACAGGACCCCCGTTTCGACCGTAGGAGGTCTGTTTCCTCCGTTTTGCGGTACGCCACACCCCTCCCGATCAACAGGACCCCCGTTTCGACCGTAGGAGGTCCGTTTCCTCCGTTCCGTGGTACACCAGGCCTCGTTTCCATCGCCTGTTCCGTGCAAGCCCTCCCGATGAACACGACCACACATTCCGTTCCGACCCAGCCAGTTGGCTCCCATGCGTTCCGTTGCCTCCCGATGAACACGACGCATTCCGTTGCCTCCCCATGAACACGACGACGACGCTGTTTCTCCGTTCCGACCGAGCCATGTACACGAGCCCTGGCCATACGTATGCGCGAGTAGGCGTTCGAGACCCTGCCCGTATGTACACATACGTGGTCGTATTTTCTTTCTTGCACCCTGGCCGATGTACGTACGTGTACATGCTACGTGCGCGCCTCTACTGCAACACGTCCGCGCCTCTACTACGACACGTGTGCGCCTCTACATCGACCAATATGTACGTACATGTTCGTGACCAGAATGACAATGCTACGTACGCTTCGACCAGGTGGGTCCCGACTATCACGCACTTCCTTGCCTGCGAAGATGTAGCTGGTGGGTCCCAGTAGTCAGGGGGGTGAATTGTTTTGCTTTTTTTTGCCCGAACGCACTTCCTTGCATGTGAAGGTGTAGCTGCTGGGTCGCAGCAGTCAGGGGGGTGAATCGTTTTTTTTGCCCGGACGCACTTCCTTGC
Source organism: Triticum urartu (assembly GCF_003073215.2). NCBI lineage: Eukaryota > Viridiplantae > Streptophyta > Magnoliopsida > Poales > Poaceae > Triticum > Triticum urartu. The sequence goes on along the minus strand of NC_053028.1, from coordinate 211,705,721 downwards.
GTGCGAAGGTGTAGCTGGTGGGTCCCAGCAGTCGGGGGCGAATCATTTTTTTCGGACGCACTTCCTTGTGTGCGAAGATGTAGCTGGTGGGTCCCAGCAGTCAGGGGGGCAAATCGTTTTTTTTGGACGCACTTCCTTGCGTCCGAAGATGTAGCTCGTGGGTCCCAGCAGTCAACGGGCGAATCATTTTTTTGCGAAATACGGTGGCCCGTCCGGTGGGTCCCCGCTGTCAGGTGGAGGAATAATTATTTTGCACGTAATAAGTAGGCACTTCCTTGCGGCGGCCGTGGACCCAGCTGTCAGCCTCTCCACGTACACTCCATGTCCGATGGAAGTCGTTCCTTGACCACGTTGACCACACCGCGCCGAGAGCACCAGGGCGGTGGACGACGGCGAGGCCTAGGAAGGGGACGACGCGGAGCCGGGGAAGACACGGCGGTGGATGCACACGCGGAGAGGAGTACGAGGGTTCACTGGTTCGGCTGCGCTGTCGTTGCCGCAGAATAACAGGGGGTGTGGGTGAGTGGAGGGATGGCCTGGCCAGCGGTGGGAGTAGTAGGGGCGGTGAGGCCTTCGCGGCAGCACAGCCGGCCACGGGAGGCAGGACCAGGCGGCACGACCGGCGCTGCTTTGGGCGACTGGAGCAAGAAGACCAGAGGTTGAAGAAGCACGACGACCATTGGATGGACATCGTACGGTCACTGCAGCTAGAATCGTTTATATTGACTAAGTTGACAAAGCCCTTGGTACGTCAACTTAGTAGGCCCACAGGTCAGCTTCCGAAATGGTGCACCCCAGATGTCAGGGGGAGGAATCATTTTTTGGGCGGATGAAGATAGAATATCCGAGATTGAAGAAGAAGCACGACATCTGTTGGATGGACATCCAACGGCCACTGCTGCTAGAACCGTGTGTTGACTATAAGTTGGCAAAGCCTTGCATATGCGTCAACTCTGTTTTTTTAGGGGACGCATCAACTTAGTAAGGCCAGAAGTGTGTGGCAGAGAACTTATAGCCCATTTGAGATTTGTAAGAATGTGTTGCCCATTTTTGAATTCTAATGGAATTTACTACAGTCCATTTACAGTTTGTTAAAAGTACAGCCCATTTCAACCAACCATTCAAAACAGAATTCAATAAAATTTCCCACATTTTGATGGGATCCGAAATATTTTTATCCCGAAATTTCTAGTCAGATTAAATACAATTTCAATATAAATTTATATTACATAAAAATCCAATGAAACATTGCGCTCGCAACAATTAATGAAATTAAAATTTTCAATATCCAAAAATAATATTTTATAAAGTAATCACGTGTTTGGTGCATTTTTTATAGTTACTGCCCAGTTTTATAATTACATCCCATTTATTATTTCGTAAAGCCCATTTTCTTGTTAAGCCTAATGCATCCCTCCTAGGAAAGATTTGCAGCCCAGCGGGGCGGAGAATAACAACTTGACCTTGCCTGGGTATTCCTAAAAAAGTATAGCTGGGCTAGCCATTTTCAGCTTGAAAAAAATTAATATCTGGCCTGGATATCTGGCCTGGGCTAGACGGGCTACAGCCCGCCCAGTTCATACCTGCAGCGATGTTTTCGTTATTGTTCAGAGGAGAAAAATTAATATCTGGGCTAAACATCGAAAAAATCTGCAGTGCTCACACCTTAAAAACACAAATACTGCTCGAGCTGCTTCGTCCCAGCTGTCGGCCGCTTCTTGTGCAATTCTCTCGTTTATTGACTACTACATAGGTTGACAATGGTGTGGGACCGTGATGTCAGGAAACTAGGAGGAAGAAAAATAAATTATAGTTATATATATAATATGGAGGCACTTGCGTACGTGAGGCTATGGACCTGGTGGGTCCCCATTGTCATCCTCTCCAAGTAAAGTCATCTCCTCGCCCGCGCGCGCTTTCCGCCCGAAATAGTCAGCGCCGCCCGCCCCGCTTCCCTGTGCAGGCGATTGCTCCGCCTTCAAACGACACAAGTGTCGTCCGTCCGTCCATCTGCCGCCCACATTAATGATACGCGGTTGCCGAGGCGGCTACTTCGGCGCCACACGTCCGTCCCTCTGCCCGCCCACCATTGCTATATAAATTGCTGCGCCGGCCATAGCCGCAGCCATCCGCATCTATTCCCTTTCTCCTGTCCACACCACTACTGCCCACCATGGCTTCCTCGCGCTCCAGCGCTCTTCGGGACGGGCGGACAACGGACCACAAGGAGATGGAAGCCATTGCTGCCGACCGGCTGGCCGGCAGGCAGCCGGAGGACGATGACGTCCCAATGGAGAACATGGTAGTCGACGATCCGGTGCCAACCCCCTCCTCCGCGCCATCCTCGCTGGTGCATTGCACCATGACCATCGGCGAGGCCCGTGCCCAATATATGGACAAGGTGAGACAGATGTGTGAGGAGCTGTTCTGGGAGGCGCAGGCCGACGCCGCCTACAACCACCATCTCCTCCAGGAGCACCTGCAGGCAGAGGAGCAGATCGCCGCGGAGCGGGCGGAGCAGGAGGCGTTGCTCGACTCGTACCGCTCCGCCCGCAAGGGCCGCCTCGAGCGCTGGCGGTACCGCATGCAGGTGGCGGAGGCTGCGGCCGCCTACAAAGAGGCTAGCAAAGAGGGCAATGAAGTGGGCGAGGCGCTGTTTGGCGAGACCGAGGACGAGGCAGAGGACAATGCCGGCTCCGACGAGTCCCCGCTCCACTGGCGTCGATGAGGCCCTGCTCCGCTGAGGCCCCGCGGCGCCAATAACGAGGCAGAGGACACCGCCGGCTCCACCGAGGCCCCGCCCCGCCAACAACAAGGCAAAGGACATCGCCGGCTCAGCCAAGGCCCCACCCTGCCGGCAACATGGGGGAGGATTTCCACCGCTCCGCTGAGGCGCCGCCCGCCGGCAACGAGACAGAGGACATCGTCGGCTCCGCCGAGGCCCCGCCCCGCTGCCAACGAGGCCGCGCCACACAGAAAACGAGGAAGAGTATAACACGGTAGGTCTCTGTCGCTCGGGTTCAAGTAAGGCCACCGCTGCTACCCTCCGGTTGAAGCCAAGCTAGGCGGGTTGACCATTGACGGGTGGTTAGCTTCTTGGCAGCGACGTGGAGTTGGAGAGCTGCGCTGGAGAAGAATGCTGCTTCTACTTAACTGCTGGTGCAGTTGGCTGACTGACATGTGGGCCCAACAGGCCACATGTCAGTTACGCAACTGCACCTGCAGTTAAGTCACTGAAGCTTCTGTTCGGCTCAGCGGGACACAGGTGGGTAGCTTCGGTTAACTAATTATACCTCCAGCGCACCCCTTTTTAGTTGAAGAATGTATGGAATGTAATGAAATCCGGCATGTATATATGAAATCCGACCGTGTATGAATGAATTTATTTCGATTAGTTCGAATTCCTGTATCACTAGCATTGGATGAACATGCAAAACAATACGTACTAGCATTATTCCCAGGGTGATCACCTCGTTTGCAGCAGTTTCACATGTACTCCCTCCGGTCCTTTCTAGTCTGCATACAAGTTTTGTCTGCAGTCAAAGTATCTCTACTTTGACCAATCTTATACAAAAAAGTATGCACTTTCACAATGTGCAAAGTAAAAAGGAACATAAGGGGTACAAAGAGTTTGAGCAGCTTTTTAGCGTTTCTGTACATTGCAATCAAACACACAGTCCTGGCAATTCATAGAGAACATTCAAAACAATTGATGATTATGCATCTCAGTGACTCACATGTCAGAGGCAATATTTACTTCACAACTAAAGAATAAAGAAAAAATTGATCGACGCTGCTGACAGCAAAGGGCGTCCCATTCGAAAATATCAAATGCATGTCTTGCTAAAATCAATGAGCAAAATTTGACAAGGTTGTCCCATTCCAAAATATCAAATGCCTACGATTGTGGAATGGGCAGGGTTTGCCATCAGTTCGGACATTGACATGGCACCTCGTGCTAAATAAACCAGCTGTTCTTTTTGTGCAGTTCCACCAAAATCAACCAAATTCGCGCGTAGCTTGTATGATTTTACCCTTATATGTTGCAACACCTTGAACTTATCGGCACCTCCTTTCTTATGGTGGAAATGAATGATTCGCTGTATTCATGAACATTTTGTGCAGTTCCCATTGAAATCAAGCTGAGCACCCCTGTTTGCACAAATATAAAAAAGTGATTAGTATAAAGCAAACTGTACTACGAATTGACAGTTTCAACAGGCACATACATGGTCCATGTAGAGCACACTTTTAGAAAAATGGAACTCACCTGAAAGAATCCTAGAACAACATTGTACTCGCGCATCACAGCAAAAAAAAATGGAGATTTGTCCGTCCTTCTGAGCTGAAGTTAGTTTGGTCTTGTGGGGAGTAATGTAACCATCCTTCAACTGCTCCATCTGATGAGAAGATAGACAGGGCTTCTTCATCCTGGCATAATGGGAACTAGTCACTTCACGTACTCCATATTCTTCTTCATAGGAAGATGATCCTGTTGTGCAAAGACAAGAGGACTACTAAATGCTAGCATCCCTGTTTGCTCGAAAAAAGGAAAGGAAATATTTAAAATAGCACAGATGAAGCACTTCTCAAGGACAATACCACTTTTTCATGACAGTATCTAAACAGTAGCACAACACCAATAGAGATGACAAAGCTCAATCATATGGATGAAATCAGTGGGCGAGTACCAACCTTTGTCAGGAGGCTTATTGTGTAGAGCATACAGATGAAGCACTTCTACGGAACCATCCGTTGCTATCTACGGTGGTGGCCATGCTTACTATATACTCCTCGATTAGTTTAATGTTTCCAACATCTTCTTGTGCAGTTCCACTAAAATATATGGTATCTTCAAAGAAGATCCCTGTTTGCACAAGTAGAGATAATTACATATTACATTAAGAGTGGCATCAAATTAGTGGCAAAACAATTTCTCGTTCCAGCCATAGCAATAAATTAAGATGCAAAACTATATCATTACTTGTGTCATCACAGTTCTAGTGCTTCAGTATAGCACCGGGAGTTGATTTTTGTTTTTCTTCCGCTTGTTCTTCCCCTTCACCACTTGGTTCAATAACAGACAAGCTTCGCCTTCAATGTAAGATTTGGCATGTCAATTAGGGAGCACAAGTATAGTACTAAACTTAATTTTCTGACGAAAGTGGCAAAATACAGGCCAGTAGTTGTGAAATATCCTTATCTTACCTCAATGGGATATTACGGTGCACATACAGATTGGAAGTCCTGTCTCCATTTGTGCAGTTCACTAAAATCAAGCAACATTATCGTACAAGTAGCACAACTTATGAAAGCACATTGCAGAATCATGTGAAAGAAGGCTAGTACTGACCTCTCATGATGCGGAATTCAAACAACTCACAAGAAGAAGATCTGAACCAAATTTGCCTTAACAGATAGGAAGTAAGATCTCCTGTTGTGCAGTTCCACTAAGATCAAGCAATCAAGCAACATTGTCGATGTGAAATTTTGGTTGAACTACACAAAACATTGTTAAACAAAAGTGTTTTGTGCAGTGCAACAAAAGGTCACAATGGCAATGAGGTGAAGTAGATAACCTTGTTTACACAAAGGTGCAAAGGAAACAATTAGTGGTCAATAACGGTGGATGACACAGAAACCAACAAAAAGAAGCATCTACCTTATCTAAATGGGAAAGAAAGCAAGACAGTAGCATTTCTCAAATGGTGGCATTGATTAACATTAACATAGACATTATATTAACAATAAAATTCGTTAAACATGTAATTTGCTTTTAACTGTGGCATTGCATAAATTTTCCAGCGGCATTATTAGAGGGTGTTTGTTTACAGGGACATTTTGGTGTAGGGACTAAAAAAACTCCGTTTCAGTCCCATCTAAACCAAACAGGAGGGACTTTTAGGGACTAAAAGTGGGCATTTGGGACTAAAGAAAGAAGACCCCGAGGGAGTCTTTTTGGGACTTTTTCCAACAGTTGCCCCTGCCACGCATCGCACCTTGTGTCTATTAGTTCATTACTAGGGGTAACATGGTCTTTTAGCATGTCATTTAATAACCTCTAGTCCATGTTTAGTCCCTGGAACCAAGTAGGTAGGGACTAGGGAGTTTTTAACCAAACAGGGCCTTAGATTAACAACAGCTAATGAGTTACACGGGACAGTGGACGCACCAGCACCATGTGCATCTACCGATGTACTGTGGTCATGCACAGTCTGTTGCAACAAAGAACAAACAACCAAGGAGCATATTTGTGTTGGTCCTAGTTTTGTTATCTTTCGACACCTTTCCCTATGTGAGCGCAGCAAATCTAGTCCTGCTCAAACTCTACAGCCTTGTCCCTTCCTTTCCTTTTTGAACTAGTACTTTCGCCCCTTCCTTTCCTCTTTGAACCACGTCCTAGATTTATGTGATACAACTTTCCCCACTACTTTCCCCCATTCCTTTCCTCTTTGAACCACGTCCTAGATTCATGCTATACAACTTTCCCCCTTCATTTCCTCTCTGAACCACGTCCTAGATTCATGCTATATACAACTTTTCCCACTACTTTCCCCCACTCCCTTCCTCTTTGAACCACGTCCTAGATTCATGGTATACATGCAGCTAGGACGTGGTTCGGTGGGCGACGGGACAACGACGAAGAAGAAGGGGTCGGAGGCCCTCCCGCGCCGCTGCTGGGTGGAAAGTGAACAGCTGCGTCGGTAGTCCCTCGCCGACGGCAACAGTGTTAAGCCTCCTTCCCTTCCCGACGGATGGATCCTGCCGGCTCTTTGAGAAGCAGTGAGGGGAGAGAGAGGCCAACGAAGTCTTGTTTAGATCTGGAGAGGGCGAGAGAGTGTGAAGAGAGCAACTACAAGTGATGAGGCTCCAGCGGGAGAGGGCGAGAGAGTGTGAAGAGAGCAACTACAAGCGTTGAGGCTCCAGTGTGTATATATATATTGGAGAGAGAGTGTGAAGCGTGCAAACCCTAGAAAACATTTTGACCAGTCAAAGAATCCTCCTGGCACAAATTATGCTCAAGTGTAGTTATCGAACCCGAGACCTCAAGTTTGATGAGCGAACAGGCTAACCAGCTACAAAACCCTACCATTATGTTCAATGAGAGGGAAATAACCTTTTATACATTCCTGCATTCGTGTGACAAGCATGCCGTGTTTTTGTGTGTGTGTGGGAGTCATTGGGATTTCAATCATAATCGTGTCATGTGGCTTCGGTGGTAAGACTATCCACAGTGGTGCAGAAATAATGCAGCCTTAGTCACCTTACCTCTCTCCTCGTAGTACGTTGGGTCCCACCAGTCAGAGGGTGAAACAAACAAATTAATAAGAAAAATTAAAAGCGACAGCGGTGTTTCTTACCTCACACATCTCGCTACAGCTCGGGAACACTGTCCAATTGATCCCTCTGTTCGCTCATGTACTATTTTAAGTGAATCCTTATTATAACATGCACACAAATTTTGGGCACTTGTATTCGACTTAAGTCAGTGTGCCACCGTATCTTGTATACTTACTACTCCCTTCGTCTAGGTGTAATAAGTCACGTTAGAAGGTGCAACGGGACCAAGGTGCGTGCGTGTGCGTGCGTGTGTGTGTGTGTGTTTAACAGCATGTGTGTGTTAGAGAGAGCGACAGATCGACCTACTCCTACAGAGAGATGTTGTGTAGTGTACGATTTTAGCCGCGGGAGTCGGTGCATCCTCTCGTTTCCGGGCGTGTCCGGTAGGGATATGCGGACACCTGCCACGCCCGCTACTGACCAGCCTGGCCCACCCAAAGCCCCTCCATCGCCCGCGCGCGCTTCCCGCCCGAAACGGTCAGCGCCGCTCCAAAGAATCGGTGCCGCATTCATGCCCGGGCAGAGCGGACGCGACCTCTCACTAGCGCAAGAGTGATGGTTGCTTCGTCCGTCCAACTTACTGCTGGGTCTATGTGATTTGACGGCTCATTGGTCTTTATTACTGAGGTGGTAGGACTGTTGGATGTCCCACGCTTTCGGCGAAAGGAGGTACTACTACTAGATTACAATTTTCTCCATTCTTACAGCGGAGGCGTGCAAGAGCAGTGAAAACACGCAGGCTCAGTGATTACATGGCCCACCTCACACTATCACCGTGCGACACCTAACTCTTTACATAGTACTCCCTCCGTTCCTAAATATTACTAGATGAGTCCCCGCGCGTTGCCGCGGAACAGCGGTATATCTCTCTGCGCAAAATTATAGATTTCATAGAACTAAAAAAACTCTATAACCGCATGACAAATGTGGTAGCCAAACTAAATAAACTCCCATCATCATTTAGATCATCCCACATAAGGAAAAAAGATCAGCCAACTCCTACTACATAATGGGATTATATTTTTCTTTTCGACATGTTAATGGGACTTAAAAGCTCACTTACATGCATGCTACCGGTGCATGCTTGCATGCAGACATGTTGATGTGATTTAAAACCCACTCACATGCATGTGCCACGGTATTTCTGCATGCTTGCATGTGTCTTAGTGCAGAGCCTGTCAACATCTAGATCAGACGGCTATTATGGACTGATTTACTTCATCTAACGGCTACATCATTTTTGATGATGTGGCTCAACGAGAGGATAGAGAATTCCTAGTAGTGCGGGCTAGCTAGTAGATAAGTCTTTGTAGAGATTCCACTACATACGGAACAAAATGAATGAATCTACACTTAAAATGCATCTATATACATCCACATGTGGTTCATGGTGAAATCTCTCCAAAGACTTATATTTAGGAACGGAGGAGACGGCGTACTAAGCAAGCTTCTCCTCGTTCTGCGAGTTGACGAGACACATCAAAAGTACTCTAGTGTATAGAGCCTTGCCTCTAAGGTAGGCCCCACATGGTTTGCCTCTTTTTTTAACATAACACGTCAAGTCGCAATTTGTTTGTTCACCCGTGGTAGACGATCCTCCCTCCACCAAGTGGACAACCAGTACACGTGCCAAATTACCACGTGGGCTGCCTTTTTCGTACAGAAATGAGCTCCACCGTGTACCCGCGCGGGTGTGGTTCGGAAAGAGACGGGAGTACGTGTGTCGTGCATGCACCTCTTCTCTTCGTGCACGTCCCCCACCTACGTGGGTGTGTGTGAGAGATACAAACCGCGTTCATGAGTGTTTTCTGCTTTGGGGTGGGGGGTTGATTTCGTGAATTATTTGTGGGAATATGTGTCGATGTCATCTCAAACAAAATTTTGCATGCAATGTGTGTGAAATGGAGGCCTATCCATATCATACATAGAGGGTCGGGCAATCCAAGAGAAGAGAGGGAGGGGTCATAGCTATCGATAGAGTCGAAGAGAGGATCAAGTGGGTGGGTGCGAGATCGATGAAGAGAGCCATCGAAATTGTGTGTGTGTGCAAGTCAAAGATATAGGGCGACTGGCCTATCGGAACGTTAGAGGGCACATGTCAAGTTTGTGTGTGGCAGGGAGACATGACTAGAGCGCTCGATGTATCGGTGTGTGGGGGGAGGGGTAGGCAGAGGCCTAACTATAGAGGTAGAACGACTCGTATATGTGTTGAGAAGGAGAGACCCAGCTATGTCTTGAGGGAGATCGGTCGACATCCATACATAACTGAAGGACGGGAAATATGATGGGACAGCGAGAGAGAGGAGAGAGAGGGAGGGAGAGGGGTAGAGTGTTGGATGGGTGATGGAGTTGCTTCTCGAAGATGGTGGGAGAGGCCTACTAGACAAACTGAGGGTGGAATTGCAATGTTATCAATAAGAGTGGGGATGTGTTTCTGTGTGTGCCTGTGCATGATAGATCTGTCGGGACGCATCCATGGATGATGAAGGGGAACCATGTGTTTGGTAAGCAAACCTAACTAGATAGGTAGATCAATTGTTGTTTGTCGGAGGAAGGGAGAGACACAAATAATGTGGTAGATCGATTGACGTGTGGGTAAAAACGAGTTATAAGGACCTAGCTAGCTATATGTATAGCGAGAGATCGGTCAGTGTACGTCCATTTGTTAGAGGCAAATAAGGCCCAGCGAGACGGATAGACAGAGAGAATGAGCTAGGAGGTGGTGCAAGAGTCCCAACTACTAGCTAGATAGGGGGAGGAGTGTGCGGTTGTGAGATCGACGAAAAGAGGGGCGAGAGTTTACACGTGTGTCTAACCATATGAGAGACACGAGGCAAGGACACATAAAGGAGGAGACTGAAGTTGTGTGTTTATGTTGTAGGCAGGCATCGCTGGAGAGGTTTATCGATCGGTGTGTGTCGGAAAGGAGTTGTGGAGACTCTGGGAGAACGACCTAAAGAAAAAGATGAATGTGCCCAGTGGATAGAATGCCGAGGGAGGGGGAGGCGAGGAGGGTGTGTGCATGCACGAGAGAAAGTTAGTGGTAGCTACAAAGGTTAGAGGATTGTGTGGGTGTAAGAGACTAACAAAGATCATCATTTGATATGAAAGCGGATTCATATATTTGAATAGGAGATCATAGTGTTTTAAACATTGCATGCATGAATATAGCGGTGATACACGTGTTGTGCAAATGTTATACCATAATGTGATAATGCATGGCGTTTGCAACTCACAGCTAAATGCCGAACAATCTAAACCATACTATACATAAAACAATCTCACATTTTATTTGAATTTGTGATAATGTGTGGCGTTTCCAGCTTACAACTAAATGTCGAACAATCTAAACAATACTATATATCGAACATTCTCACATTTTATTTGAATTTGTGGTAATGTGTGGTGTTTTCAACTCACATCTAAATACTTGTAGGCGTAGGGGGCGGGGCACAATACATAATGTGATAAACACATTATACATATGAGGCATGGTTTAGATTATGAAGATCTAGCTAGATCTAGAAATGTAATGTGATTTGAAATCAAAATAAAGTGGATTCAAAAAATCTAGTTCGAGTTCATATAGTACACATAGTTCATATGTAACTCGAGACTAATCATGTGGTGTGCTGTGAAGATAATACACAAACGATGGTTTAACTTGACAATAATGATGATTGTAGATCTTATTAAAACAGATAAACGAATTCAAATGCTTTGACTTCACAACAATCATTACTATAGATCTTATTCAAATAGAGAAATGAATTCAAATTTAGTTCATATTGAAGCGGTAGTATATACGTTTGGAATGCACTAAAACGTTCATTTGAGTAGTAGGTTGCATGCATTATACACGTAGCAAAATATTTTAATTGAACATAACATGAATTCAAAGTTTTGAATGACATTTGTAGTGCGCATTGATTTGGTACAGTACACGTTAGGCTTGTCCAGAAATTTCAACCCGCGCCTTGTTAGCCCGAAATATTTAAGATATATCTTTGTCTCGTTGTGCTCCGACAACTCCCTCCATCTCAACCCGCGCCTTGCTATTCCAAAATTACAACGCGCGCGAAAACTCCCACCTCCTATGAAATCCTGACACGCGAAATGCCCGTGGTACCCCTGAACTGAAAGAACCGCCTCAAATCGGTGGGGGTACTTTCGTAACTTACCCCACATTTCGGACAAGCGCGTCTCTAAGCCATGGTTCCCCACTGCCATCCCATCCGCCCACCCATTCGTACACCGAGGCCACGAAAACTCACAACGAAACCCCACACCCTGCTCCGTCCGCCACCCAGCCGGAGCCTCTTCCCCGACGACGTCGTCCACAGCAACACCTCGACGTCCCTCATCCACCATACCGGATGAAGGATCCGTCATCGATCTCATCGTCCCGCCGGTTCAGCCACCCCGTCCTCCACCTCCAAGGAGCTGCCCGACGTTCCCCTCGTCTTTCGCGCCACCTCCATTCCCACACCGCCGTCTTCACCTGCACCACCGGAAGAGCATCATCATCACCGTTTCCTCGGATGAAGCTGCGGCCTAATCGGCGCCACCAAAGAGGTTGTACACTAATCGTCGTATTTTCTTCTTGATTCGATCTCAAGGTGCTGTCGGCGCTTGGTCCCGAGCCGACACGGCGCGGCTCCATCCACGGTAGCGTCGCCGGCCACTTCCTCCACGGCGTCGCTCCCTCGGCGGAGACGTCCACATCAGTAGGAGCTGTTGCTGCTTTAGCTCTCGCTCGCGCTGCTGCTCTGCTCTTGCTCTCGGTCCCCTGCCTGGTCTACTCTTGCTATTGCTCTTGCTCGCGCCGCTGCTCTCGCTCTTGCTCTTGCTTGCGATGCTGCTCCGATTTTGCTACACTTCAGTCGACTGAATCGACTTTTGGGTCAGTCGATTTTCAGGGGGTGGGGGGCTCGCCGGGGTGAAGGAAGAACCAGCCGCAGCAGGGAAGAGGGCTCGCCGGAGAGGTACCCACTATCTATCTTAGGGTTCAGGATGGGGGCGGTGGTCGCCGGTGGTGGCGGGACGGTGGCAGGGCGGTGGCGTGGGGATCGCCGGAGAAAAAGATCGGCACGGGGGGGCCTAGACGGATGGCCGGGGTGGTGGCGAACCGGCGGTGGGGAGTGTTTTCGGGGCGGGCGGGGCGGCGCACCGCCGGCTGCGGGCGGCGGGGGGCTGCTGTTTGGCCGGTGGTGGCTGGCGGCTCAGGGGAGTGGAGGTTGAAGATGAACCGCATGCCCTTGATTTTGTATCTAACGGCTGCAAAATCGACTGACCAGAGATGAAAAAGTCAGTCGACCGACGTGTAGCCTCACCAGTGCGTTCAGTTTCGACAGCAAAATTCAGTTTCGATAGTTAAGTTCAGTTTCGACAGTTAAGTTCAGTTTCGACAGTTAAGTTCAGAGATGAGCGGCTGATGTATTTTACATCTAGCACCTTGTGGTTATGTATTTTACGTCATGTATTGGAGATGCTATTAGAATTCCACTCAGGTTAACGTTGTTCGTTGTCTCTCTTGTCCTGCTTCAGCCTCGGCGTCGTACAACTCACCGGAGCTGCTCCAACGACGAAACCCTCCATCACAGCGGAGCAGTACCTCGGGCTCCATCTCCAGACACCTAAGATCTTCTTCCCCTCCTCCGACAGCAAAGTCAGCCAGAGCATCCTCACCGGCTAACCCAATCACGCTGAGATCGACATGGCTTCGCCAAAGAGGTTGTACACTTGTTGCTTCTCTTTTTTACTCTACATGTTATATATATTGTCCACTGAGCACATGGATTTGTTTCTTTAGTGTCTCCTTGAAAGAAAAAATGTAGGAATTTTAATTTTCACTTGTCCTCCTTTTCAAATACCTATTCATGAAGCACAAGACTAAGAGATAGTAGCATAATAGCATTATAACCGTACATTTTCTTGTGGTTTGACTTAATCTCAACATGCTTCTTTGCATCCTTTGATCTTCCAATTGTTGTGAATCAAACACCCAGATTGGCAGAAATCTTGTGTTTTTAAATTCTCTGTTTTGCACGTGCATTCCTATCCTATTCCTGTCTATTTCCTATCCCTGCATTTTTGGAATCCTCCAATTCAAACGATCCCTTACAGAATTACTTCTCTTACAGATAGTTGTCAAAGAAAACCTTGCGTGGTTTGTCCCGCTCCTGTTGCGCCGTCGTCCACTCCAGCTCAGCTGCTCCAACGACAGAAGGGTCCAGCACAGCAGGGATCCGGCCTCCAGACTATCTTTCGCCGCCTCAGATCTTCTTCCCCGCCGCTGGCAGCCATGAAAAATGCATTACCATCATCAACTGAGCAGATGACCTCGAGGACTACATGGGTCCACAAGAGAGGTCGCACTCTTTCGTGTCTGCTTACATTATGCATCGCTTAATATTACATGCTACTTTATCGTCCTGTTCACCGATTAGACTCTGAGTCAGCTCCAAACTAATGGTCAAACTTGAGTTTTTAAATGGTTGTGGGGTACATATCGGGGCTGCTATCAATAGTATCTATCTACTATCTGGTTAATCTCCAGTGTCTACTATGAGTTTCATGTTGGGTGGGAAACAAACAGTAAAGAAGCCATTATCTGTATTTTTAACTAAAGCCATTATCTGCCTGCTATTATTGGTTTTGGGTCTATCCACAGGTTGCTACCATCACTCTGGATTTCCGCATGCACTCCTTACATAATCTCACTATGTTTTATTCCTATGCATGACAGTTATTGTAAACAATGGAACTGAACATGTAGAGCAAAAGAGACGAGCCTTGCGTGGCAATAAAATTTCATGCAGACGTCACTTCATGGTAGGCGCAAAGGCAGCCCCCCTCCACGCATTTCGAATTGTAATCGAGAGGAAGATATCTGTTCTGAGGGGGATTCAGAAGGAGAAGACAACTCCTATTTACCCCCTAAGGTCTTCGCTCTAACTTGGCATGCTGATGTTGGTTATATCATGCATATGGTGTCTTGCATTGCTTACTTTATACATCAAATATGTCATCTGCTTAGTTTAGACATCCTTTGTGCGAATGCCATCTGTTTAGTTTATTCATCGTTTATGTGAATTATGCAACGGCATCTTGTTTAGCCAGGCATCATATATGTGAATTTTGTAATGCCATCTTGCTTAGCCAGTCATCTTATATGTAAATTATATCAGGCCATCCTTTTTTCGTTACATATTACATTTGTCAACAATGTTAGTACATTCAACTGCTCTTCGTGTGCATCAGCCATTTGACATGGTGATGGCAAATTCTGGAGTGAAAACAAGGTCTTCAGAGCAGACTATGCTATCTGACGAAGCGCATATCTTGCTAGTTACGGATAGCTCCTCAGAGGAGGATTCAGAGACAGATGACCAGTCCTATCCCCCCCCCCCCCGAGGTGTATGCTCTAACTTGGCAGGGTTATGTTGCTCATATCGTGTGCATGGTGTCCCGCATTGCTATGTCATTTGATTAGTTTAGACATGCTTTGTGTGAATGCCACCTGTTCAGTGTCTAATTACCATATATGTGAATTATGCATTGCCATCTTGTTGCAAGACATTATATATGTGAATTATACAATGCTATCTTGTTGCAAAGGCATTATATATGTGAATTATGCAATGCCATGCTGTTTAGCCAATCATCATGTATGTGAATTATATCATGCTTCCATTTGTCGACAATGTTTGTATATTCAACTACTCTTCCTGTGTATCAGCCATTTGAAGCAGTGATGGAAGTATCTAGAGTGAAAACAAGGTATTCGGAGCAGACAATGCTACCTGCTGAAGCAGACATCTTGCTGGTTACAGAGAGCTCCTCAGAGGAGGATTCAGAGACTGATGACCAGTCCTATTTCCCCCCTGAGGTCTGTGCTCAAACTTGGCAGGGTTATATTACCCATGTCATGCATGTTGTCTTGCATTGCTTATTTTTTTACATCATATATGGATTGCCATCTGCTTACTTGCTTACTATATAAATCATATATTTGAATTATATCATGCCATCATGTTTACATAGTACATACACATCATCTATCTGAATTATGGCATGGCAACCCATTTAATAAAGACATCATATAGTTATATCATCTCATCCTGTTTAGTGTTCACAGTCATCATATTTTGAATTATGGCATTCTATCCGTGAATGTATGTGAATTATGGCATGTCAACCTATTTAATAAACACATTGTATAGTTATGTCATGTCATCCTGTTTACATAGTCTCATATTTTGAACTATGTCTTTCCATCTTTTTTAGTTAGCCATCATAATGTGAAAATGTGTCATGCTATCCTGTTTAGTTAGCCATGATACGTCCATTTTGCATCATGCTTTTATATCAACATTTATCGCATTATGGATTGTTATTTCACTTTATATCACAATACTTATGGCTACTCTCTCTTATTTTACAAGGTTTACATAAAGAGGGAGAATGTCGGCAGCTGGAATTCTGGTCTGGAAAAGGAGCAAATATTAGAGACCTATTTTGCGCAACTCCAAATGTCCTGAAACTCCACGGAACGTCTTAAAAGAAATAAAGAAAAATCCATGCCAAAGATGAAGGCCAGGGGGGCCACACCCTGCTCCCCCCTAGGGCGCGCCCCCTATCTCGTGGGCCCCTTGGTGGCTCTCCAATGCCCATCTTCACCTATATGAGTTCTTTCAATGAGAAAAAAATACAGAGGAACTTTTCGAGATGAGACTCCGCCGCCATGAGGCGGAACCTTGGCGGATCCAATCTAGAGCTCCGGCAGAGCTGTTCTGCTGGGGATACTTCCCTCCCGGAGGGGGAAATCATCACCATCGTCATCACCAACGCTCCTCTCATCGGGAGAGGGCAATCTCCATTAACATCTTCACCAGCACCATCTCATCTCCAAACCCTAGTTCATCTCTTGTATCCAATTCTTGTCTCAAAGTCCGGGATTGGTGCTAGTAGGTTGCTAGTAGTGTTGATTACTCCTTGTAGTTGATGCTAGTTGGTTTAATTGGTGGAAGATCATATGTTCAGATCCTATATGCATATTATTACCCCTCTGATTATGAACATGAATATGCTTTGTGAGTAATTATGTTCGTTCCTGAGGACAAGGGAGAAGTCTTGCTATGAGTAGTCATGTGAATTTGGTATTCGTTTGATATTTTGATAAGATGTATGTTGTCTAGCCTCTAGTGGTGTTATGTGAATGTCCACTACATAACACTTCACCATTATTTGGGCCTAGAGGAAGGCATTGGGAAGTAATAAGTAGATGATGGGTTGCTAGAGTGACAGAAGCTTAAACCCCTAGTTTATGCGTTGCTTCGTAAGGGGCTGATTTGGATCCATATGTTTCATGCTATGGTTAGGTTTACCTTAATACTTTTGTTGTAGTTGCGGATGCTTGCAATAGAGGTTAATCATAAGTGGGATGCTTGTTCAAGTAAGAACAGCACCCAAGCACCGGTCCACCCACATATCAAATTATCAAAGTATCGAACGCGAATCATATGAACGTGATGAAAACTAGCTTGACGATATTCCCATGTGTCCTCGGGAGCGCTTTTCCTATTGTAAGAGTTTGTTCCGGCTTGTCCTCTGCTACAAAAGGATTGTGACACCTTGCTGCACTTTATTTACTTTTGTTACTTGTTGCTCGTTACAATTTATCATATCACAAAACTATCTGTTACCACTTATTTCAGTACTTGCAGAGAATACCTTGCTGAAAACCGCTTATCATTTCCTTCTGCTCCTCGTTGGGTTCGACACTCTTACTTATCGAAAGTACTACGATAGATCCCCTATACTTGTGGGTCATCAAGACTCTTTTCTGGCACCGTTGCCGGGGAGTGTAGCGCCTTTGGTAAGTGGAACTTGGTAAGGAAAAATTTATATAGTGTGCTGAAATTTACTGTCACTTGTTACTATGGAAAGTAATTCTCTGAGGGGCTTGTTCGGGGTATCTTCACACCGTCCAGTAGAGCAAAGTGTTGCTCCTCAACCTACTGAACCTATTGAAAATGAAACTCCTTTTGAATTTCCTGTGGCTATGATGGAAAAACTGCTAGCTAATCCTTTTACAGGAGATGGAACAAAGCATCCTGATGAGCACTTAATATATGTGGATGAAGTTTGTGGATTATTTAAGCTTGCAGGTATACCCAATGATGTTTCTAAGAAGAAGGTCTTCCCTTTATCTTTGAAGGGAGATGCATTGATATGGTATAGGCAATGTGATGATATGAGATCATGAGACTATAAAAGATTGAAGCTAGAATTTCATCAAAAATATTACCCTATGCATCTTGTTCATCATGATCGCAATTATATATATAATTTCTGGCCTCGCGAAGGAGAAAGCATCGCTGAAGCTTGGGGGAGGCTTAAATCAATATTATATTCATGCCCCAATCATGAGCTCCAGAGAGAAATAACTATGCAAAGTTTTTATGCTCGGCTTTCTGAAAACAATCGCAACATGCTTGATACTTCTTGTGCTGGCTCTTTTATGATGAAGACTATTGAATTCAGATGGAATTTATTGGATAGAATTAAACACAACTCTGAAGATTGGGACCTCGACGACGGTAAGGAGTCAGGTATGACACCTAAGTTTGATTGTGTTAAATCTTTTATGGATACCGATATTTTCCGTAAGTTTAGCACTAAATATGGAATTGACTCTGAGATAGTAGCTTCTTTCTATGAATCTTTTGCTACTTATGTTGATCTCCCTAAGGAGAAGTGGTTTAAATATCATCCTCCCATAGAAGTAAAAGTAGCTGCACCTATTAAAGTTGAAGAAAAGACTGTCACTTATAATGATCCTATTGTTCCTACTTCTTATATTGAGAAACCACCTTTCCCTGTTAGAATAAAGAAACATGCTAAAGCTTCAACTGTTGTTCGTAAAAGCAATATTAGAACTTATACACCTCCTGAACAAGTTAAAGTAGAACCTAATATTGCTATTGTTAAAGATCTCTTGTCTAATAATATTGATGGGCATGCTATTCAGTTCGAAGGTGAAACTGCTAGAATTGCTAAACCTTGTGCTAAAGATAAACATAGACCTGTGGTAGGCGTGCCTGTTATTTCTGTTAAAATAGGAGATCATTGTTATCATGGCTTATGTGATATGGGTGCTAATGCTAGTGTTATACCTCATGACTTATACAAAGAAATTATGCATGATATTGCACCTGTTGAGTTAGAAGATATTGATGTCACAATTAAACTTGCTAATAGAGATACTATTGCACCAATTGGAATTGTTAGAGATGTTGAAGTCTTGTGTGGGAAAACTAAATATCCTGCTTATTTTCTTGTTCTTACTTCCCCACAAGATAGCTTTTGTCCAATCATATTTGGTAGGCCCTTCTTGAACACTGTTAATGCTAAGATAGATTGTGAAATGAATGTTGTTACTGTTGGCTTGGATGATATGGTTCATGAGTTTAATTTCTCTAAATTTAGTAAACAACATCGTGAGGAATAATTACCTAGTAAGGATGAAATTATTGGTCTTGCTTCTATTGCAGTACCTCCTAGTGATCCTTTAGAACACTATTTGCTAGACCATGAAAATGACATGTTCATGAATGAAAGAAGGGAAATAGATGAAGTATTTTTTAAACAGGAACCTATTCTGCATCACAACTTGCCTGTTGAAATTTTAGGGGATCCTCCTCCACCCAAGGGTGATCCCGTGTTTGAGCTTAAACCTTTGCCTGATAATCTTAAATACGCTTATCTTAATGAAAAGAAGATATATCCTGTTATTATTAGTGCTAACCTTTCAGAGCATGAAGAAGAAAGATTATTGAAAACTTTGAAGAAGCATCGTGCTGCTATTGGATATACTCTTGATGATCTTAAAGGCATTAGTCCCACTCTATGTCAACATAAAATAAATTTGGAAGCAGATGCCAAACCAGTTCGTGATCCTCAACGACGTCTAAATCCTAAAATGAAAGAAGTGGTAAGAAAAGAAATACTCAAGCTTCCGGAGGCAGGTATAATTTATCCCGTTGCTGATAGTGAGTGGGTAAGTCCTGTCCATTGTGTCCCTAAGAAGGGAGGTATTACTGTTGTTCCTAATGATAAAGATGAATTGATTCCACAAAGAATTATCATAGGTTATAGGATGGTAATTGATTTCCGCAAATTAAATAAAGCTACTAAGAAAGATCATTACCCCTTACCTTTTATTGATTAAATGCTAGAAAGATTATGCAAACACACACACTATTGCTTTCTAGATGGTTATTCTGGTTTCTCTCAAATACCTGTGTCGGCTAAAGATCAATCAAAGACTACTTTTACATGCCCTTTTGGTACTTTTGCTTATAGACGTATGCCTTTTGGTTTATGTAATGCACCTGATACCTTTCAAAGATGCATGAT
The DNA here is from genome assembly GCF_003073215.2 of Triticum urartu. Lineage (NCBI taxonomy): Eukaryota > Viridiplantae > Streptophyta > Magnoliopsida > Poales > Poaceae > Triticum > Triticum urartu. Next base: position 211,685,957 of record NC_053028.1, on the reverse strand, counting down.
GGCTATATTCTCTGACTTTTGTGAAAAGATTTGTGAGGTTTTCATGGATGACTTTTCCATCTATGGTTCCTCTTTTGATGATTGCTTGAGCAATCTTGATCAAGTTTTGCAGAGATGTGAAGAAACTAATCTTGTCTTGAATTGGGAAAAGTGCCACTTTATGGTTAATGAAGGTATTGTTTTGGGGCACAAAGTTTCTGAAAGAGGTATTGAAGTTGATAAAGCCAAGGTTGATGCTATTGAAAAGATGCCATGTCCCAAGGACATCAAAGGTATAAGAAGTTTCCTTGGTCATGCCGGGTTTTATAGGAGGTTCATTAAGGACTTCTCAAAATTTTCTCGGCCTCTGACTAATTTATGGCAAAAAGATATACCATTTGTCTTTGATGATGATTGTGTAGAAGCATTTGAAATACTTAAGAAAGCATTAGTCTCTGCACCTATTGTTCAGCCACCTGATTGGAATTTACCCTTTGAAATTATGTGTGATGCTAGTGATTATGCTGTAGGTGCTGTTCTAGGGCAAAGAGTCGATAAGAAATTAAATGTTATTCATTATGCTAGTAAGACTCTAGACAATGCTCAAAGAAATTATGCTACTACTGAAAAAGAACTTTTAGCAGTTGTATTTGCTTGTGATAAGTTCAGATCTTATATTGTTGATTCTAAAGTAACTATTCAAACTGATCATGCTGCTATTAAATATCTTATGGAAAAGAAAGATGCTAAACCTAGACTTATTAGATGGGTTCTCTTGCTACAAGAATTTGATTTGCATATTGTTGATAGAAAGGGAGCTGAGAACCCCGTTGCAGACAACTTATCTAGGTTAGAAAATATTCTTGATGACCCACTACCTATTAATGATGACTTTCCTGATGAGCAATTAAATGTTATAAGTACTTCTCGTAGTACTCCATGGTATGCTGATTATGCTAATTATATTGTTGCTAAGTTTATACCACCTAGCTTCACATACCAGCAAAAGAAAAAGTTCTTCTATGACTTGAGACATTACTTTTGGGATGACCCACATCTTTATAAAGAAGGAGTAGATGGTGTTATTAGACGTTGTGTGCCTGAGCATGAACAGGAATAGATCCTACGCAAGTGTCATTCCGAGTCTTATGGAGGACACCACGGTGGAGATAGAACTACACACAAGGTATTGCAATCTGGTTTTTATTTGCCTACTCTCTTCAAGGATGCCCATAAGTTTGTCTTGTCTTGTGATGAATGTCAAAGAATTGGTAATATTAGTAGACATCAAGAAATGCCTATGAATTATTCACTTGTTATTGAACCGTTTGATGTTTGGGGCTTTGATTATATGGGACCTTTTCCTGCCACTAATGGATACACACATATTCTAGTTGCTATTGATTACGTTACTAAGTGGGTAGAAGCTATTCCAACTAGTAGTGCTGATCATAACACTTCTATTAAAATGCTTAAGGAAGTTATTTTTCCGAGGTTTGGAGTCCCTAGATATTTAATGACTGATGGTGGTTCACACTTTATTCATGGTGCTTTCCGTAAAATGCTTGCTAAATATGATGTTAATCATAGAATTGCATCCCCTTATCACCCACAGTCTAGTGGTCAAGTAGAGTTGAGCAATAGAGAGCTCAAATTAATTTTGCAAAAGGCTGTTAATAGGTCTAGAAAGAATTGGTCTAAGAAACTTGATGATGCATTATGGGCCTATAGAACTGCATACAAAAATCCTATGGGTATGTCCTCGTATAAAATGGTCTATGGAAAAGCATGTCACTTACCTCTCGAACTAGAACATAAGGCATACTGGGCTATTAAAGAACTCAACTATGATTTTAAACTTGCCGGTGAGAAGAGGTTATTTGATATTAGCTCACTTGATGAATGGAGAACCCAAGCTTATGAAAATGCCAAGTTGTTTAAAGAAAAAGTTAAAAGATGGCATGACAAAAGGATACAAAAGCGTGAGTTTAATGTAGGTGATTATGTATTGCTATACAACTCTCGTTTATGATTTTTTGCAGGAAAACTTCTCTCTAAATGGGAAGGCCCCTACGTCATCGAAGAGGTCTGTCGTTCTGGTGCCATAAAAATCAACAACTTTGAGGGTACAAATCCGAAGGTGGTAAATGGTCAAAGGATTAAACATTATATCTCGGGTAATCCCATAAATGTTGAAACCAATATTATTGAAACCATAACCCCAGAGGAATACATAAGGGACACTTTCCGGAATGTTTTAGACTCCGAAAAAGAATAGGTATGTGGTACGGTAAGTAAACCGACTCCAAAACAATTTTTAAGGCAATATTTCTCCGTTTTGGAATATTTAGAAAAATAAGTAGCAGTCCGGGAAGGACACGAGGGCCCCACGAGGGTGGTGGGCGCGCCCCCCTACCTCGTGAGCGCCTCGTGTGCCCTCCGGACTCCGTTTTCTTGCACGTTACGTATTTTGGTCGGTAAAAATTCATTATATATTCTCCCGAAGGTTTTGACTCCCGTATCACGCAAAAATCTCCTGTTTTTGTTTTTGAGCTGTTACTGCTGCAGATCAGAGCAAGATGTCTTCTCAAGAGTCAATCGAGGAGAGCCGGGTATCTAATCCGGCACCGGAACCAAGGGCAAACAGCGACGCTAACCACTTTGGGCCAGCAACGGAGGAGGAGATGGAGGCTGACTTGATGAGAGTAGATGCTATGGAGGATCAAGAAGTCACCTCTCGCCTCCGAGCTGGGTTCACGATAGGAGAACTACAGAGGTCAGCTATTCCAAACTCGGCTATCCCTTCTAATGTTAGATTTCTTACTTATGAAAATATGAAGAGGAGTGTCACTTGTTCTCCCGCAGCTATGCAACACCCTTGGGTGCAAGGAGCTTTAGCTGTCACAGGAAAGCTTCGTAAGGAAATAATGGACCTCAAACAGCAAGTCAATAAGGTCGAGGAGGAGAACCGCATCCTGAGGGGAATCATCACCAAGAATATTACACCGACAACAAAGAAGGAGATATAATCACATGGGTATGGGCACTCCCCTTGGCAACTGCCAAGCTTGGGGGAGGTGCCCCGGTATCGTATCACAATCACAACTCCTATCTTTACCGTTTTTCTTAGTTCGATCCTATTAGTAGTATCTTGATCTAGTAGAATAAAGTTTATGGCATGATCTAGTTTTGAGTTTGCTTTATGATCTCTCTTTGTAATCGAGTCCATGAGCTATATATAATAAAGATTAGTGTTGAGTCAAGGGCTTGATTATTTTGCCATGATCTTGGGTGAATAAAAGAAAAGAGAAAAGAATAAAAGAAACAAAAAAATTCATATTGATCTTATTGAGAGTAATGACTTCGCATAGAAAGAGTATGATGATTAAAAGTTGTTGGGAGTTGGCAGACATAGCTTTGGTCATTGTTGCAATTAATAGGAAGTAGTAAGGAAAGAGAGGTTTCACATATAGATATATTATCATTGACATCTTTTATGATTGAGAGCACTCATTAAAATATGACATGCTAAAGAGTTGATATTGGACAAGGACGACAACGTAATGAGTTATGTCTTTCTTATATCTGAGATAAAGTGTTGTCATGGATCCTCTAACTTGTTGAGCTTGCCTTTCCCCCTCATGCTAGCCAAATTCTCAGCACCAAGTAGAAATACTACTTGTGCTTCCAAATACCCTTAAACCAGTTTTGCCATGAGAGTCCACCATATCTACCTATGGATTGAGTAAGATCCTTCAAGTAAGTTGTCATCGGTGCAAAGCAATAAAAATTGCTCTAAATATGTATGATTGATTGGTGTGGGAGAAATAAGCTTTATATGATCTTGTGATGTGGAAGTAATAAAAGCGATGGACTGCATAATAAAGGTTCATATCACAAGTGGCAATATAAAGTGACGTTCTTTCGCATTGAGATTTTATATATCCAACCATAAAAGCGCATGGCAACCTCTGCTTCCCTCTGCGAAGGGCCTATCCTTTATTATTATCTTCTACCTTATGCAAGAGTCACGGTGATCTTCACCTTTCCTTTTTCGTTTTATCCTTTGGCAAGCTCAGCATGTTGGAAAGAACATGATATATATATATATATATATCTAATTGGATGTAGGGGAGCATGAACCATTATTGATGACATTACCCTTGTGGTAAAAGGTTGTGGGGCAAAGCTATAAGCCCCTATCTTTTTCTGCATCCGATTAAAACTCTGTAACCACAAGTATCGCGTGAGTGTTAGCAATTATGGAGGACTAAATGATAGTTGAGTATGTGGACTTGCTTTTCAGCTCTGACATAGACTCTTTCCGATGTTATGATAAATTGCAATTGCTTCAATGACTGAGATTATTGTTTGTCGGAGTCCAATAAGGTTTATGATTTATAATTTTGCATTATGAATAGATCATCACTTGAACATAAGTAATCATATGACAAAATCTATATATGTTGCTGTTATAAGAATAATCATGATGCCTTCATGTCCGTATTTTATTTTTATCGACGCCTCTACCTCTAAACATGAGGACATATTTATTGTTATCGGCTTTTCGCTTGAGGACAAGCGAGGTCTAAGCTTGGGGGAGTCGATACGTCCATTTTGCATCATGCTTTTATATCGACATTTATCGCATTATGGACTGTTATTTCACTTTATATCACAATACTTAAGGCTATTCTCTCTTATTTTACAAGGTTTACATAAAGAGGGAGAATGCCGGCAGCTGGAATTCTGGTCTGGAAAAGGAGCAAATATTAGAGACCTATTCTGCGCAACTCCAAAAGTCCTAAACTCCACGGAATGTCTTAAAAGAAATAAAGAAAAATCCATGCCAAAGATGAAGGCCAGGGGGGCCCATCCCCTGATCACGAGGGTGGGGGCGCCCCCCTAGGGCGCGCCCCCCTATCTCGTGGGCCCCCTGGTGGCTCTCCGATGCTCATCTTCTCCTATATGAGGTCTTTCGATGAGAAAAAAATACAGAGGAACTTTTCGGGACGAGACTCCGCCGCCATGAGGCGGAACCTTGGCGGATCCAATCTAGAGCTCCGACAGACCTGTTCTGCCGGGGATACTTCCCTCCCGGAGGGGGAAATCATCACCATCGTCATCACCAACGCTCCTCTCATCGGGAGAGGGCAATCTCCATCAACACCTTCACCAGCACCATCTCATCTCCAAACCCTAGTTCATCTCTTGTATCCAATTATTGTCTCAAATTCCGGGATTGGTGCTAGTAGGTTGCTAGTAGTGTTGATTACTCCTTGTAGTTGATGCTAGTTGGTTTAATTGGTGGAAGACCATATGTTCAGATCCTATATGCATATTATTACCCCTCTGATTATGAACATGAATATGCTTTGTGAGTAATTACGTTCGTTCCTGAGGACAAGGGAGAAGTCTTGCTATGAGTAGTCATGTGAATTTGGTATTCGTTTGATATTTTGATAAGATGTATGTTGTCTAGCCTCTAGTGGTGTTATGTGAACATCGACTACATAACAATTCACCATTATTTGGGCCTAAAGGAAGGCATTGGGAAGTAATAAGTAGATGATGGGTTGCTAGAGCGACAGAAGCTTAAACCCTAGTTTATGCGTTGCTTCGTAAGGGGCTGATTTGGATCCATATGTTTCATGCTATGGTTAGGTTTACCTTAATACTTTTGTTGTAGTTGCGGATGCTTGCAATAGAGGTTAATCATAAGTGGGATGCTTGTTCAAGTAAGAACAGCACCCAAGCACCGGTCCACCCACATATCAAATTATCAAAGTATCAAACGCGAATCATATGAACGTGATGAAAACTAGCTTGACGATATTCCCATGTGTCCTCGGGAGCGCTTTTTCTATTGCAAGAGTTTGTTACGGCTTGTCCTTTGCTACAAAAGGATTGGGCCACCTTGCTGCACTTTATTTACTTTTGTTACTTGTTGCTCGTTACAATTTATCATATCACAAAACTATCTGTTACCACTTATTTCAGTACTTGCAGAGAATACCTTGCTGAAAACCGCTTATCATTTCCTTCTGCTCCTCGTTGGGTTCGACACTCTTACTTATCAAAAGGACTACGATAGATCCCCTATACTTGTGGGTCATCAAGCCATCATATATGTGAAATTGTGTCATGCTATCCTGTTTGGTTAGACAACATAAATATGAATTATTTCATGCCCTCTTTTATTCCCCACTATCCATTGCACCTGTCTATCATACAATGTCTATACTTTCAATTACTTTTCTTGTTTATCAGCCATTTGAATTGGAGAGCGTGATGGCAGTATCTAAGGGAGTAACAACACGGCTTCAGAAAAGATAGTGCTACCAGTTGATGCAGATAGAACCATGGTTGTACTTGCCCAAGGACCAGATCCACCACAGATAACCCAAACTCTCGCAGATTGTACCCCTACCCAGTTGGACAGAGAACCAACTACACCCCTTCTAACCCCAACCCCGGCAGATAGTAACCCAGTTGCAGTTGACACAGCACCGTCTCCACCACAGAGCACCCAAACACGAGCAGTTAGTAAGGGAACTGCAGTGCCCAAAGCACGAGGACCACCACTCTGAATCCCAACTCAACGCTTAAGGGAGAAGAAGATTTGTTCTCAGGTCAGGTTTTGTAGCTATGGTTCATACTCCTTTGCTCTTGCATTACTGTATTTACTCATACCAACTATTTTCAAATTTGAAGGATGGAATTGAAACTCCAATGGCGCAACAGGTATGTTTTAAACCTATTTCTTTAACTGGTTTGCTGTTGTAACCTGCTCTATGTTGATTTCAGTTTCAATTGAATAAACAGTTATGTTCTCATGTCATGCACATTACAAGTGTTGTTATTGCTCTATAGTTACCCACACTTATATTCTATCTATTCTGCTTTGTCTTGAACAAATATTATTTGAACTGTGTCTCTATCTTGATTTGGCAAAAAAACTAGAATGATATAGACCATAAAGTGACCATGGTACATAGATATATGTTTGTTTCATGCTGTTATCCTGTCCACTTTACTAGTGAACTCATTTACCAAAATGAGTTTCATATACAACATGGTAAACATGTGATGTGTCTGCTTGTTTCTCTTTTAGAATGCGGACAAAATATTGGAGAACAGTACCGCGTTATCCAATGGTAAAGGAAGTAATGCAGATAAGGTTCAAGATAGTGAGACATCCCTGTTGGTCTCCAAGAAAGCTGATAAAAACTATCTTGATGACAGTGAGGGAACCCAAAAGTCCTGTCTTGATGTAGTTTTTGAGTTACTGGCCACTACTGCTGGCACAAGCTCTTTGAACTCGCTGCCTGAATCAGTTCGTCTTCTTGAGTCTCAACTTCAAGTTGAAAGACATCGATCATATGTGCTGCGACAGGAAGCTGAAGGACCGAGGAAGTCCCTGCAGAATTTAGATGCATATTTTCTGGTGCAACAGCAAGCGCTGGAGGATTTAAGCGCCAAACAAGAGAAAGTTAATAAGCTTGCTAAGCATCTTCCCAGCATTATGGGTACCCAGGATATTGTTTCTTGAGATCTTCTGAAGTGGTTTCAGTTTTGGATTTGTTTTGCTGCGGTGTTTATTTGCGCTGGTCGCCAACTTTGACAACCAGTGTATATGATATGCTGCTTTGTTCCCTATATTTGCACTGGTGGCGGACTTTGATGCCCAGTGGATGTAATATGTGTAATAGCCGTGATAGCCTAGCGTTAGTTGCTTGCTTATTTATTTCCTTGTTGTCTTGTTTATTTGTTTGCTTGTAGTCATTGCAGTTCTTTTTCCGCGGTTAGCTAGTGGCTGCAATAACCTATTTTTTAAAAATAGGCCACAATAACCATGGGCTAATATTTACTGTAGTGGCACTGGGCCTCCTACTGGCCATAGAAACAGTGGGCCTTCTACGGGTCGTAGAAACAATGGGCCTTCTACGGGCCGTAGAAACAATGGGCCTTCTGCGGGACGTATCATCAATGGGCCTTATACGGGTCGTATGATCGATTGGCCAAACAGACCGCATTATGGCCGTAAACGGGCTAGAGTTGGAATCGTCCGTTCATGGGCCGACCATAACGGGCCATCATTAATAGGCCGTATTTGATGACGCTATGAAAATGGGTCAACATATTAACGGACCACAAACGGGCCAACTGTAACCACGGGCTGAATTTGGCCCATAAGCAGAAAATGACAGTAACGGGCTGTAAGTAAACGAATGCTGGAAATGAGCCCAAGAATAAATGGGCTTTGAGAAGGCCAAAAGATAACATGGGCTGGAAACGGCCCAACGGAATAACGGGCCGTTCATGGGTATAAAATGATACACTCTTCATTACGGGCCAGTTTCACCACGGGCCATTAATGGGTGTAAAGAGATACACTGCTCATTACGGGACAGTTTCACCATGGGCCGTTAATAGGCCAAGAGTTACATAGGGCCTCATATGGGCTGAAAGACGTCATGGGCCATACATGCGCCAGAAGTGAAAACGGGCTGGAATCATATTGGATGGCCCAGATGACACTACTGGGCCTAATTCAGATAGGGCATAATGGGCCTTGGGTTAGCGAGCTGTAAATGGGCTATATCCGAACAGGCCGTTAACAGGCTTTCCATGGGCCGGCCCGCCACCTTTTGACCAAGTCAAACGGGTCGGCCTTTTCACAGGAATGGGCCTCTATTGGGCCGTGCCACGTGTCGACGTATCATAGGTGCCTTCCGTCCAATGAGTGGATGGCATCTGTCCCAACGATGAGCCGGCACGTGTTTCCTCCAGCCAATGATGATTTTACACGTGGAAAATCCCCATTTGTCGGGGCTGTTAATGGGTTATCGGATCCAAAACCCGACCCGATAGCTTAACGATGTTTCATTACGGTGGATGCCACATGTCGGTCACCCTTGACGAAAGCACTTCTGTGACGCGCGATTTATCATCATGGAAGTGGACACTTCCGTGATGATAATTTTGGTAATGTCATGGAACACTTCTACGACAGCACAAGTATGACTATCTTGATTCTGTCATAAAATCGTCATGGATGTACATGCATGACAAAAAACGCGACCTACTGTGACAAACACGTATCATCACGGAAGTGTATTTTTTTGTAGTGCGCGTGGCTTCCTTGACCGACTTCTTTCGCCTATATATGTCCATATACCCTAAAAACATCGGGGAACAGAATAGATTGGGTGTTCCGCCGCCAGAAGCCTCAGTAGCCACCGAAAACCAATCTAGACCCGTTCCGGCACCCTACCGGAGGGGGGAATCCCTCTCCGGTGGCCATCTTCGTCATCCTGGCGCTCTCCATGACGAGGAGATAGTAGTTCACGATCGGGGCTGAGGGTATGTACCAGTAGCTATGTGTTTGATCTCTCTCTCGTGTTCTTGATTTGGCACGATCTTGATGTATCGCGAGCTTTGCTATTATAGTTGGATATTATGATGTTTCTCCCCCTCTACTCTCTTGTGATGAATTGAGTTTTCCCTTTGAAGTTATCTTATCGGACTGAGTCTTTAAGGATTTGAGAACACTTGATGTATGTCTTGCATGTGCTTATCTGTGGTGACAATGGGATATCACGTGATCCACTTGATGTATGTTTTGGTGATCAACTTGCGAGTTTCATGAACTCGTGAACAAATGCATAGGGGTTGGCACACGTTTTCGTCTTGACTTTCCGGTAGAAACTTTGGGGCACTCTTTGAAGTTCTTTGTGTTGGTTGAATAGATGAATCTGAGATTGTGTGATGCATATCGTATAATCATACCCGCGGATACTTGAGGTGACATTGGAGTATCTAGGTGACATTAGGGTTTTGGTTGATTTGTGTCTTAAGGTGTTATTTTACTACGAACCCTAGGGTTGTTTGTGACACTTATAGGAATAGCCCAATGGATTGATCGGAAAGAATAACTTTGAGGTGGTTTCGTACCCTACCATAATCTCTTCGTTTGTTCTCTGCTATTAGTGACTTTGGAGCGACTCTTTGTTTCATGTTGAGGGATAGTTATATGATCCAATTATGTTATTATTGTTGAGAGAACTTGCACTAGTGAAAGTATGAACCCTAGGCCTTGTTTCCTAGCATTGCAATACCGTTTACGCTCACTTTTATCATTAGTTACCTTGCTGTTTTTATATTTTCAGATTACAAATACTCATATCTATCATCCTTATTGCACTTGTATCACCATCTCTTCGCCAAACTAGTGCACCTATACAATTTACCATTGTATTGGGTGTGTTGGGGACACAAGAGACTCTTTGTTATTAGGTTGCAGGGTTGTTTGAGAGAGACCATCTTCAACCTACGCCTCCCAAGGATTGATAAACCTTAGGTCATCCACTTGAGGGAAATTTGCTACTGTCCTACAAACCTCTGCACTTGGAGGCCCAACAACGTCTACAAGAAGAAGGCTGCGTAGTAGACATCAAGCTCTTTTCTGGCGCCGTTGCTGGGAAGGTTAGCGCTTGAAGGTATATCTTTGGATCTTTCAATCGAATCTTTTAGTTTCTTGTTTTATCACTATTTTAGTCTATAAAAGAAAATTAAAAAAATGGAATTGAGGGTACCTCATATGCTTCATCTTTTTAATATCTTTCGTGAGAATAAGGATTCCGATAATTGTGCTCAAGTGCTAGAAGAAGAATGCATTAGAATGTTTGGCAGTAAATATTTGAATGGTGAGCATGATTGCAATGTTGTTAGTATGAATTCCTTTAATATCCATGATGCTAATGATATGCAAAGCCACAAGCTTGGCGAAGCTATGTTTGATGAAGATGATATTTTTTTTCTCCCAAGTTTTGATGAGCAAATTTATTATGATGATAGCATGCCTCCTATTTATGATGATTATATTGATGAAAGTGGGTTTGGAAGAGTGTCAACTTTAGGAAGTGATGATCCCACTATTTTTGAGGATGTTGGATCTTATTGTGATTATTATAAAAGTGGATTTGGAGAGGTCATGACTTTATTTAGTAATGATTCCACTATTTCGGAAGAGGTTCCAATTGATTATGAGAACAAAGATGCTACCTATGATGATTATTGTGATGACTTGTATGTTATTGAGAATAATGATATCCATGAAACTTGTCATCATGATTTTAACTTTCAATTGGATTACGCCTCACATGATAGTTATTTCGTTGAGTTTGCTCCCACTACTATTCATGAGAAGAAATTTGCTTATGTGGAGAGTAATAAAAATTCTATGCTTGTAGATCACGAAAAGAATGCTTTATGTGATAGTTATATTGTTGAATTCATTCATGATGCTACTGAAAATTATTATGAGGGAGGAACATATGCTTGTAGGAATTGCAATAATATCAAGTTTCCTCTCTATGTGCTTAAAATTTAAAGTTATGCTTGTTTCGCCTTCCTATGCTAGTTGATTATTGTTCCCATAAATTGTTTGCTCAAAAAATACCTATGCATAGGAAGTGGGTTAGAATTAAATGTGCTATTCATATTATTCATGATGCTCTCTTTATGTTTCAATTCTTATCTTTTATGTGAGCATCATTGAAATCATCATGCCTAGCTAGGGGCGTTAAACGATAGCGCTAGATTGGGAGGCAACCCAATTTTATTTTTGTTCTTTGATTTTTGCTCCTGTTTAGTAATAAAAAAATCCATCTATCCTCTGTTTATATGTGGTTTTATGCTTTTAATCAGTGTTTGTGCCAAGTAGAACCTTTGGGAAGACTTGGGGAAAGTCTTTGTGATCTTGCTGTAAAAAACAGAAACTTTAGCGCTCACGAGATTTGCTGCCGTTTTTTAATGGAGAGAGATATTTAGTTAATTCTTTTTGAAGATGATTAATAGATAAATTCCTCACGTCCAGAAATTTATTTTAGAATTTTTGGGGTTCCAGAAGTATTTGAAACCTACAGAGTACTACAGACTGTTCTGTTTTTGACAGATTCTGTTTTTCGTGTGTTGTTTGCTTATTTTGATGAATCTATGAGTAGTATCGGAGGGTATGAACCATAGAGAAGTTGGAATAAAGTATATATTACACCAATATGAATTTAGAATGAGTTCACAACAGTACCAAAAGTGGTGATTTATTTTCTTATACTAACGGAGCTTACGAGTTTTCTGTTAAGTTTTGTGTTGTGAAGTTTCCAAGTTTTGGGTAAAGATTCGATGGACCATGGAATAAGGAGTGATAAGAGCCTAAGATTGGGGTTCCCAAGGCACCCCAAGGTAATATTCAAGGACAACCAAGAGCCTAAGCTTGGGGATGCCCCGGATGGCATCCCCTCTTTCGTCTTCGTTCATCGGTAACTTTACTTGGAGCTATATTTTTATTCACCACATGATATGTGTTTTGCTTGGAGCGTCAATTTATTTTATTAGGATTTTCTTGCTGTTATTTATAACAATTTTTTTCATCTTTTATTTCAATAAAAGTGGCATTGATAGCCTTTACTATGCCTATTTTACAAGTCTTCATGTTGCTGTTTGAAAACAGAAAGTCTACCACTGTTGCAAAAATTCCCTAGAAAAGTCAGAATGTGATAAAATGTTGAAACCTTTTGCATAATAAGCTCTGATAAATTTAATACAGTGGGAATTTTCTTTCATAATTTTTGGAGCTAGGGAAGTATGGATCTTGCTGCATTCTTCACAGACTGTCCCATTTAGGCAGATTGCTGTTATGTTTGCATTGTTTGCATATGTTTGCTTCTTTAATGATTCTATTTGAGGATAGGACTATTAAATATGCAGAGGAATTTAGTATGCAATGTTCAATAATAATTTTAGTGATTTTCTAGAGAAGAGTATGATAAGGTTTTTGCATTGGTTTATACTAACTTATCTCACGAGTCCTTGTTGAGTTTGTGTGGATGAAGCTTTTGAGATTTAGGGAGACCGTGATATGATAGGTGTCGGTGTCAAAACCAGCGGATCCCGGGTAGGGGGTACCGAACTGTGTGTCTAAGGCGGATAGTAACAGGAGGCAGGGGACACGATGTTTTACCCAGGTTCGGGCCCTCTTGATGGAGGTAAAACCCTACGTCCAGCTTGATTATTCTTGGTAATATGTGTAGTACAAGAGTTGATCTACCACGAGATCGGAGAGGCTAAACCCTAGAAGCTAGCCTATGGTATGATCGTATGTTGTCCTATGGACTAAAACCCTCTGGTTTATATAGACACCGGAGGGGGCTAGGGTTACACAAGGTCGGTTACAAAGGAGGAGATATCCATATCCGTATTGCCTAGCTTGCCTTCCACGCCAAGTAGAGTCCCATCCGGACACGGGACGAAGTCTTCCATCTTGTATCTCCATAGTCCAACAATCCGGCCAAAGGATATAATCCGGCTGTCCGGATACCCCCTAATTCAGGACTCCCTCAGTAGCCCCCGAACCAGGCTTCAATGACGATGAGTCCGACGCGCAGTGTTGTCTTCGGCATTGCAAGGCGGGTTCTTCTCCAAATTTCGAACGTTGGCTAAGCAGTGTCCGATCCCATAAATGTTGAACCTCTTGGCTTCTACGCCCAATAAGGGCTATCTTCCACACGTCGAATGAATGCGAGGCGCCAGGGCATTTTTACATTCGCCCCCCTAGCTAGATAAATAAATTGTCTATTAAAGGGATGGGGATCCTTAGATCCAATCCATACCGTCCTCCCCCAGCGAGAATCCATCGGAGCGTGCTTCGGAAAGATCTACTCCAGCATGGCCGACCTCCACAGCTCCTCCTCCCGCCCCCGTAGCCCTAAGCCCGGTGATTGGGAGAGGTGTTCAGTCCCACACAGTCGATTAGTTGAACTACAGACTAAGGGATTTCTCCCTCTGGCGTATATGGTGCCCGTCCGAGCCGGGCTCGCCACCTACAATGGCGGGGAGCACGGAGAGCTTCCCCAGCCCCTCTACGGGGGAGTGGGTATGCCTTGTCCCTTACTTATTGAGGGGACTCGGATTTCCGATTCATCCGTTCCTCCGCGGGCTCCTGGAGTTTTACGGCCTCCAACTGCATAATTTCACCCCTGCTTCCATTTTACACATCGCCGGCTATGTTGCCCTCTGCGAGTTATTCTTGGGCTGCTAGGCTCATTTCGAGCTGTGGAAAAGGTTATTTTGCCTCGTCCCTCGCACACAGAAGGGGTCACTTTATCAAGTGGGCGGAGCCGAAATATGGTGCATCACTGAAACCGGATACCCGTCCGGTACTCCGAAGAAGACGTCCAAAGACTGGCCTTCGGAATGGTTTTATATGGAGGACGTCCCCCTTTGGACCCTGTTGGGCGGGGTCTTCCTGAGTTCAACAATGCTCCTCTGAAGAAACGCCGAAGTTGGCGCCCGCGGAGCCCCCAGGAGGAAGACAACGGAGAGGTCCTCTACCTGATGAACCGGATTAAAGCACTGGCTCAATCAGGATTGACAGTAATCGAGGTTATGTCAATATGCATAATGCGGGGAGTGCAACCACTTCAATATCGAGGGCACCCCTTGTGGTGTTTTAACGGGGAAGATGACGCCACCCGCTGCAGGCGTAAGGGTCCGGACAACGCTGCCGCCTTAGCAAAAATTCTGTCTGAATTGTTCAAGGGAGAGGAAGAGGAGTTCATCCGCCTCAAGCCACGGGATGGATTCTCCATGTACAACCCTCCAAGTTGGGTGAGTTATATCTCCTTACTCCCATTCTTCCCGCATTCTCTGTCATAGGTACTCACCTTGCCATTTTGCGGCAGGAACTGCGAAGAGCCATAAGGGAGGTCAGCAGCCCATCTCCACAACCAGAGGACCTTGACCGGGCCCTCGGTCCCGGACTTGAAGACGATCCAGACATATTCGTGGAACTGATAGACCGGCAGTTCTATCAACTAAGCTGTGATGACGCCATGGTGGCCATTACGGCCGACTATCCCGGACTGCTTCCTGCGTCGAACGTAAGAAAAACCAAAAATCCCAACTCCAAAAACTAGGATCCCCTTTTAGACACTTCACCTACCATATATATATGGTGTTTTGCAGGGAAGGCATTCGGGACGCCACGCCGAACCCGCGGCAACTCGCCAACAAGAGGCACCGAGGCCGGGCAGGCCAAAAAGGAAGGCGGTCAGGACGGAGATGCCGGCGCAGAGGTATGACAGAAACCTCGCTCCGTGGTTGTCGTCTTTCTTGAAATGTAATGACGTCCCTGTTTCTTTAACAGAAAAAACGCTCACTGGAATATGTCCGGTGAGGCTGCCGATCACGCTTCCACCAGTCGGGCTCCAGGACCAGACATAGAGGTGGAAGCCGACATGGGCCGGACACCGGATACTCTCCCTACAGAGGATGCGGATAGGCTATCTGCTACAAATTCATAAGTGGAGAGTGCCATGAATCATATGCGCCGCCGGGCCGTACTCCGCGATGCTTGCTTCTCACCAGAGGCATTTGATGCCTTCAATTCTGGAGAGGCGTACCTCCATGCTGCTCAAGATGGTCTAGCCAGAGCCACGGACCAGTATGTCAAGGATGTACGGGTAAGTAAATCTGACGATTATATGTATCAGTAGCCCCTGAGACTTGAAACAGTTAGTAGAACTGATTTAAGGATCATCTTATTGTGCAGGCTCTTACAGAGAAGAATAGTCGACTGTCACAGGAGCCGGAGGAATGCAAGACCCAACTTCGGGCCGCTGTTGCCGCATTGAAGGAACCGAAAAAGTCCCCAGCTAGTAACGTTTCTTTCAAAGAATGATAGGTACCGTATAGCATGCGGCATGGCTGCAGGTCTAACAATAGATGTTTTGCGGATGAATCCAGAGAGAATCCGGAGGAGCAGCACGCCGTACGACAGCTAAAGGCTGGCGAACGCATGCTGACTAAGGTTAGGCGGGAGAAAAACAATCTCTAAGATGCCAATACCAAGCTGAGCGTGGAACTGAAAGATGTTCGAGCCCAGCTTGCAGACTCCAAGAAGGAGAATAAGCGGCTTCGACACGACATATTTAGTAAGTGCTTGAACAAACCCTTAATAAAGGGGACGACGGAGAAGCCGGCTAACAGAGTTATGTCTGCAGGTATGCTGACGGGTCGTCCCGCGGAGGAGATGCCCGGGTCTGCGGGTGATATTCTATCCAAGCTCTCACAACTACACGAACAAGTTCGGCAGGTGATGCAAGGCATTGCCCAGGCCTTGTGGACATCCGTCTCCCTGCCAGAAGGCGTTGGAGAGCTTGTGGAGAAGCTCAAGGGAGCGCGGCGGCGCTTCCGATTATGGAAGATATCTGCCTGCCATCAAGGTGCCTGGGAAGCCTGGGCCATGGTGAAGATGTGGTATACCAAGGCTGACCCAAATCACATGGCCGAGGTCGGACCTGTGGGGCCCGACAGGAAAGAGATCCCCGTTAGCTTAGTCTATGGGCAAGTAGAATTAGCTGCAAAATATTCCCAACAGGATTGTAGGCTAGACCGCCTGTTGGATGGTATAGAAGAGGAATTTAGTCAGTCTACATGACTATGTAATTAAAGTGACATGTATAATGCCTTCTAGCCGGATTGTAGATCATTTGTCATGGCGGACCTTTTCGCTTCAACCTCGGGACCCGATAGTCCGGAGTGTATCCAAATACCCACTCAGTTATATAAGAACCGGGGTATGCGTGGAGACCAGGCGTAGGGGTCATTAGTGCTTGAACAGACAAGTGCCCAACTAGTTATGATATATTACATGGGTTGTAAGAAACATCTTCCAGGGAGAATAGTTCCGTTAAGGGTTCCTTTCCCTAGGTACGCATGCCCTAAAGTGCATGTCCGGACTGCGAGAGGAAACGCAGGAAAAACATCTGGGGGCGCAAGGAAAATAAATAAATAAAAATCATCTTTTGTTCGCCGACCGAATATTCCCTTAAGAACGCTAGCTTTCGGCTTCACCCAGTCTGAGGTACACATCCAGCTGACCCGGCAGTAACAATCGCAGAGGTGCTCCCCTTATGCCCTAGCCGAATTAACGGGAACGTAGGGCATAAATACAAGAGCCAGGCAACCCAGCTTGGCCAAAACTTAAGTCATATCGATGCATATAGTGGCGAAGAAAAGGTACATGTGGAAGAATAACACATGTGCGGGGCGTGAAGCCTAGATAGATAATTAAGCTTCTGTGTAAGAAGACCCCAGGTATAATGAGCGCGGTTAGCGCATCTATAACGTGCAAGCGAGGCACAAGGTGGCCCTTGAAGGCCTAGAGAAAGAGTAAAAGAAAGAAAGATAAAAAGACAGATGATGTGTATGCAAAAAATGGACAGAGGAAGGAGACGAACATAGAGTCCGGCGCTAGGCGTAGAATCTTCGGAGTCTGGCTGCGTTCCATGGGTTCGGCTCAAGTCTATTATTCAATGCATCCCGCAGACGGTACGCTCCACCAGTCAAAACTTGGTCAATAATGAAGGGACCTTCCCATTTGGGCTCGAGCTTGGACTTTTTCTTCTCTGGCAGGCGTAGAACTAACTCGCCAACGTTATAAGTTTTGGCCGTACTTCTCTGCTTTGGTATCTGCGAGCCTGTTGCTGATAAAATGCGGAGCAGGCTTTTGCCACATTGCGCTCCTCCTCCAGGGTTTCCAGACTGTCCTGCCGATCGAGCTCGGCTTCTCTTTCTTCGTACATGCGCACTCGAGGTGAGTCATGAGTTATGTCGCAGGGCAAAACTGCCTCTGCGCCGTACACCATAAAGAAGGGTGTATATCCGGTAGTGCGATTCGGCATGGTCTGCAGCCCCCATAGTACGGAGTCGAGCTCCTCTACCCAGTGCATGTTAGACTCCTTTAAGGACCGCACTAATCTGGATTTAATGACGCTCATGATAAGACCATTTGTTCGCTCAACTTGGCCGTTAGTTTGTGGGTGATAGACGGAAGCATAATCGAGCTTGATGCCCATGTTGCTACACCAGAGTTTTACCTCGTCGGCCGTGAAGTTCGTGTCGTTGTCAGTGATGATGCTGGGGGGGATGCCATAATGGTGTACAACCCCGGATATGAAATCTCTCACTGGTCCGGATTCAACTGTTTTAACAGGTTTGGCTTCTATCCATTTGGTGAATTTATCTACCATGACCAGTAAGTATTTTTTCTTATGGGTTCCCCCTTTAAGGGGTCCAACCATGTCAAGCCCCCAGACCGTGAAAGGCCAGGTAATGGGGATTGTTTGGAGGGCGGTAGGTGGCATATGACTTTGGTTTGCAAAAAGCTGGCAACCAGCGCAGCGTTGGACCAAGTCCTGCGCGTCTGCCCGGCCGTCGGCCAATAAAAACATGTACGGAAGGCCTTGCTTACAAGGGCCCGGGCTGCGGTTTGGTGGCCGCCGAGTCTGGCGTGAATTTCTGCCAAAAGCGTCCGCCCTTCTTCTTCAGAGATGCACCTTTGAAGGACTCCGGTAGTGCTTTTCTTATATAGCACTCCCTCGTGGACCCTGTAGGCTTTAGATCGCCGCACTATGCATCATGCCTCATTTTGGTCCTCGGGAAGTTCCTGCCTAGTTAGGTAGGCCAGGAATGGTTCTGTGCATGGGGCGATGATGGCCATTATTACGTGGGCTGAAGGTGTTATTTCGGCGGCAGAGCCTCCGATTATGTCAGAGTGTTCGGTATCGGGCGTTTTAGCCGAGTCCGGACTATTGTTACCGGTGTCCCCTTCCCATACCACCGATGGCTTAAACAGCCTCTCCAAAAATATGTTGGGGGACCGCGTCGCGTTTTGCGCCGATGCGGGTGAGGATATCCGCCGACTGATTGTTTTCTCGAGCCACATGGTGAAATTCGAGCCCCTCGAACCGGGCTGACATCTTTAGGATGATGTTTCGATAGGCTGCCATCTTTGGATCCTTGGCATCAAAGTCTCCATTTATTTGGGATATTGTGAGGTTCGAATTCCCACACACCTCCAGGCATTGAATGCCCATGGAGACTGTCATCCGAAGACCATGCAACAGGGCTTCGTATTCGGCTGCGTTGTTGGAGTCTGTATACAGTATCTGCAGTACGTACTGAACGGTATCTCCGGTTGGGGACGTCAGGACGACGCCAGCCCCCAGACCGGCCAGCATTTTGGAGCCATCGAAGTGCATGATCCAATTGGAGTATGCGCTGTACTCTTTAGGGAGTTCTGCTTCCGTCCATTCGGCGACAAAGTCAGCCAATACTTGCGATTTAATGGCTCACCGAGGTTTGTATGTTATGTCGAACGGGAGGAGCTCAATGGCCCATTTGGCAATCCGGCCCGTGGCTTCGCGGTTGTTTATAATATCATTAAGTGGCACTTCCGAGGCTACTGTAATTGAACACTCTTGAAAGTAGTGTCGCAGCTTCCGGGATGCCATGAATACCGCATAGGCTATCTTTTGATAATGTGGGTATCGTGATTTTCATGGAGTGAGGACAGTGGATACATAGTATACCGGCTTTTGAAGAGGGAATTTATGTCCGTCAGCTTCTCGTTCGACGACAAGCACTGCGCTTACAACTTGATGAGTTGCCGCAATGTACAACAGCATTGGTTCGCCGATGTTTGGCGTGGACAGGATTGGGTTGGTTGCTAGTATGGCTTTTATTTCTTCCAATCCGGCTGTGGCAGCGTCCGTCCACTCGAAGTGTTCGGTGCGCCGAAGGAGGCGATAAAGGGGTAATGCCTTTTCTCCTAAGAGGGAGATAAAGCGGCTTAAAGCTGCCACACATCCAGTTAGTTTCTGGATTTGTTTGAGGTCTGTTGGGATAGCCAACTGTGACAGAGCTTGGATTTTGGCCGGATTAGCTTCAATTCCTCTACTGGAGACAACGAAGCCCAGGAGCTTTCCGGCCAGTACGCCGAAAACGCATTTTTCCGGATTGAGCTTGATGTCGTATGTTCGGAGGTTGTCGAATGTGAGCCTCAAGTTGTCTATTAGAGAGTCGACGTGTTTGGTTTTAACGACCACATCTACGTATGCCTCTACTGTTTTGCCGATCTGTTTCTCCAGACATGTCTAGATCATGCGCTGATATGTTGCGCTGGCGTTTTTGAGCCAAAAAGGCATTGTGTTGAAACAGAAAGGGTCGTATGGTGTGATAAATGCCGTTGCGGCTTGGTCGGACTCCGCCATCTTGATTTGGTGGTAGCCGGAGTATGCGTCGAGGAAACACAATGACTCATATCCTACGGTAGCATCGATAATTTGATCGATGCGAGGGAGGGGGAAGGGATCCTTTGGGCAAGCCTTGTTGAGGTCCTTGAAATCGACACATAGGCGCAAGGATTTGTCCTTCTTTGGTACCATCACCAGGTTTGCTAGCCAGTCCGGGTGTTTTATTTCTCTAATGAACCCGGCCTCCAATAACTTGGCTAGTTCCTCTCCCATAGCATGCCTCTTAGGTTCAGAGAAACGCCGAAGAGCCTGCTTGACCGGCTTGAATCCCTTTAGGATATTGAGGCTGTGCTCGGCCAGCCTGCGTGGGATTCCTGGCATGTCTGAGGGGTGCCAGGCGAATATGTCCCAATTCTCGTGCAGGAACTCTCGTAGTGCGGCGTCCACGGCGGGGTTTAACTGTGCCCCGATGGAGGCTGTTTTTGTAGGGTCCGTTGGGTGGACTTGGAATTTGACTATTCCGTCCGCTGGTTTAAAAGAGGTGGACTTGGATCTCTTGTCAAGTATTACGTCGTCCCTGTCCACCGTTGAGCGTAGCGCAGTTAATTCCTCGGCCGAGAGGGCTTCGGATAATGCCTCGAGGGCCAATGCGGCTGTTTTGTTTTCGGCACGGAGTGTTGTGTCCGGATCACTAGTGAGAGTGATGATTCCGTTGGGCCCGGGCATTTTGAGCTTCATGTACCCATAATGGGGTATGGCTTGGAAGATCGTGAACGCCTCCCGTCCTAAAAGGGCGTGGTATCCACTACTGAACGGGGCCACTTGGAATGTAATTTCTTCGGACCTATAGTTCTCCGGTGTGCCGAATACCACATCTAGTGTGATTTTCCCAGCACAGCGTGCTTCCCTACTGGGGATGATTCCTCTGAAGGTTGTGCTGCTTTGCTCAATGCGGTTCCAGTCTATTTCCATTTTTTGAAGAGTTTCCTCATAGATGAGGTTTAATCCACTGCCGTTGTCCATGAGTACTTTGGTGAGTCGAAAGCCATCCACAATTGGACTGAGGACTAGTGCAGCTGGTGCTCGGGTAGTTCGGAATTTAGGTTCGTCACTGGCATTGAAGGTAATAGCCGTGTCACTCCATGGATTCATTGTTGCTGCGTGGCAGATTTCGGCGAGGCTGCGGAGTGTTCGCTTGCGCCTATTATTTGATGCGAAGGTTTCAAAAATTGTTAATGACGTATTGTTATCCACGGGATGGTGCTCTGTGGCATTTGGGATAAGAAGATCGTCACCACTTTTGGCCACCTGCCAGAGTATCCAACATGCTCTAAGGCTGTGCGTTGGTATGGTATCCGCTGTGCTATGAATTTTGCAGGGTCCGTTAAGCCATCGCTCCAATACGGTTCCATGCCTTGTAGAGGGTTTTTGTTTCTTTGTAACAAACTCGGATGTCTTATGATAGTGCGCCCTTTTACTTCGGACTGGGTGTATATTCTTAGCCGGATTATCCCAAAATTTGGTTTCGGTTTTCCAGGCGCTTTCCATCGCACAGTACTTTCGTACTGTGGACGCCAAGTCAGAGAAGCGTGATATGTCACGGCGACTTAAGGCGTTAAGGATGCCCTTGTCCGTGCAATTATTGCAGAAAAATGAGACTGCGTCTTCCTTGCGATAGTCCTTAACCTTGTTCATCACAAGGAGGAATCTGGCCCAATAATGATGTACTGTTTCATGGGGCTCTTGCCTGATCTGGGAAAGATCGTTTATGTCTGGGTGGGTGGGTGGAATTGAGTCCGATCCCCTTCCCAATCTGAGACCCAGGGGCCGAGGTGTTTCCAATATTGGAATTTCGGGTTCTGGTATGTTGCCCGATAAGTCTGGCCCGCTGCCTGACTCTAGGTTCAGGGCATGGGTGGTGTCCTCCCATAAACGGGTATCCGGTTCGGAGAGCTCAGGAATCCAGACATAGTTAGTCCTCAAGATAGAAAAGGAATCACCGCATCATTCCTCCACCACCACAACATGGTGGGTGATCGGTGGAGAGTTAATCTCCCTTTGATCGGGTTTAAGCCCAATCCGATCATAGTCCGTAGCGACTCCCAAGGCGGCAATGTGATCCAAGAGCTCATTTAGGGAAGAGAGCTCCATTGGATCCATCTGCTCGGTGAATTCTGAGCCGACGTGGAGGTTGTTTTCGATGACCTGAGAAGTCATCGTCGGGGCAGCAGCCGAACGGGTGGTCATGATGAAACTGCCTAGCCGGAGAGTTTGGCCGATAGCCAGGGCTCCCCCGGCGGTGATGTTGTTCTTAACAATGAGATGAGGCATCCTTCCTTATGGTGATGGCACAGAGGAACTCTCAATGAAAGCACCAATGTCGGTGTCAAAACCGGCGGATCTCGGGTAGGGGGTCCCGAACTGTGTGTCTAAGGCGGATGGTAATAGGAGGCAGGGGACACGATGTTTTACCCAGGTTCAGGCCCTCTTGATGGAGGTAAAACCCTACGTCCTGCTTGATTATTCTTGGTAATATGTGTAGTACAAGAGTTGATCTACCACGAGATCGGAGAGGCTAAACCCTAGAAGCTAGCCTATGGTATGATTGTATGTTGTCCTACGGACTAAAACCCTCCGGTTTATATAGACACCGGGGGGGATAGGGTTACACAAGGTTGGTTACAAAGGAGGAGATATCCATATCCGTATTGCCTAGCTTTCCTTCCACGCCAAGTAGAGTCCCATCCGGACACGGGACGAAGTCTTCCATTTTGTATCTTCATAGTCCAACAGTCCGGACAAAGGATATAATCCAGCTGTCCGGATACCCCCTAATCCAGGACTCCCTCAATAGGAATTAAGGAGACACAAAAGCTCAAGCTTGGGGATGCCCAAGGCATCCCAACATAATATTTCAAGAAATCTCAAGTGTCTAATCTTGGGGATGCCCCGGTTGGCATCCCACCTTTCTTATTCAACAACTATCGGTTAGTATCGGTTGATCCTAAGTTTTTGCTTCTTCACATGATGTTTGCTATTCTTAGATGTCATTTTATTTTGTTTTGCTTTCTGTTTGAATAAAGTATCAAGATCTGAAATTATTAAATGGGAGAGTCTTCACATAGCTAAATAATTACTTCACTACTCATTGATCTTCACTTATATCTTTCGGAGTAGTTTGTTATTCACACGTGCTTCACATATATCCTATGAGTAAATGGTTGAATGAATTGAATATAATAAATCTAAAATTATATATGTTTAATATGCTTATCCCATGGGGAGTAATGACTACACATATAAGAAGTAGAGGTGGTCAATTTATTGAAGGTTAGCAAATATTGTATTGGCCACTTGAACAATTCATGAAAGAATATTGAAGGAAGAGAGATTTCACATATAAATATACTATCTTGGACATATTTTGTAATTGTGAGCACTCGTTAAAATATGACATGTTAAAAGGTTGATGTTGGACAAGGAAGACAACGTAATGGGTTATGTTTTCTTATATCTGAAATAAAGTATATTGTCATGGATCATTCAACATGCTGAGCTTGCCTTTCTCCCTCATGCTAGCCAATTCTTTGCACCAAGTAGATATACTACTTGTGCTTCCAAACATCCCTTAAACCAGTGTTGCCATGAGAGCCCACCATACCTACCTATGGATTAAGTAAGATCCTTCAAATAAGTTGGCATCGGTGCATGTAATAAAAATAGCTCTCTAAATATGTATGATCTATTAGTGTGAAGAAAATAAGCTTTATACGATCTTGTGATGTGGAAGTAATAAAAGCGACGGACTGCATAATAAAGGTCCCTATCACAAGTGGCAATATAAAGTGACGTTCTTTCACATTAAGATTTTGTGCATCCAACTATAAAAGCGCATGACAACCTCTGATTCCCTCTGCGAAGGGCCTATCTTTTATTCTTGTCTTATACCTTATGCAAGAGTCGTGGTGATCTTCATCTTTCCTTTTTACATTTTATCCTTTGGCAAGCACATTGTGTTGGAAATATCCTGATATATATATCCAATTGGATGTAAGGCATCATGAAATATTATTGTTGACATTACCCTTAAGGTAAAAGGTTGGGAGGCGAATCTATAAGCCCCTATCTTTCTTTGTGTCTCATTAAAACTTTGAAACCATAAATATCGCGTGAGTGTTAGCAATTGTGAAAGACTAAATGATAGTTGAGTATGTGAAGTTTGTCGATTCAAAGCTCTGACATAGACTATTCCTGAAAATAAGATGAATTTAATTGTTTGATGACTAATAACACGGTTTGTTAGTTCTCAAGAAAGTTTATGATCTATACTTTAACATGTGAATAGTTTGTTACTTGATCATGAGAAGCTTTATGATATGAGCCATTGTTATGACATATAATGATGCTAGAAAAGGTGATTGAAATTATCATTGATCAAACTTGTGCGCCTGCTAGCATTCACCCTTCATAAATTATTTCTTTTATCATTTACCTACTCGAGGACGAGTAGGAATTAAGCTTGGGGATGTTGATACGTCTCCAACGTATCTATAATTTATGAAGTATTCATGCTATTATATTATCTGTTTTGGATGTTTATGGGCTTTACTAAACACTTCTATATTATTTTTGGGACTAACCTATTAACCGGAGGCCCAGCACAAATTGCTGTTTTCTTGCCTATTTCAGTGTTTCCAAGAAAAGGAATATCAAACGGAGTCCAAACGGGATGAAACCTTCGGGGGGGTTATTTTTGGAACGGAAGCAATCCAGGAGACTTGGAGTAGACGTCAGGGAAGCTTCAAGGAAGCCACGAGGCAGGGAGGCGCGCCCTACCCCCCTGGGCGCGCCCCCGTCCTCATGGGCCCCTCGTGGCTCCCCTGACCGACTTCTTTCGCCTATATATGTCCATATACCCTAAAAACATCGTGGAACAGAATAGATCGGGAGTTCCACCGCCAGAAGCCTCTGTAGCCACCGAAAACCAATCTAGACCCGTTTCGGCACCCTGCCAGAGGGGGAATCCCTCTTCGGTGGCCATCTCCATCATCCTGGCGCTCTCCATGACGAGGAGGGAGTAGTTCACCCTCGGGGCTGAGGGTATGTACCAGTAGCTATGTGTTTGATCTCTCTCTCTCTCGTGTTCTTGATTTGGCACGATCTTGATGTATCGCGAGCTTTGCTATTATAGTTGGATCTTATGATGTTTCTCCCCCTCTACTCTCTTGTGATGAATTGAGTTTTCCCTTTGAAGTTATCTTATCAGATTGAGTCTTTAAGGATTTGAGAACACTTGATGTATGTCTTGCATGTGCTTATCTGTGGTGACAATGGGATATCACGTGATCCACTTGATGTATGTTTTGGTGATCAACTTGCGAGTTCCGTGACCTCGTGAACTTATGCATAGGGGTTGGCACACGTTTTCGTCTTGAATTTCCGGTAGAAACTTTGGGGCACTCTTTGAAGTTCTTTGTGTTGGTTGAATAGATGAATCTGAGATTGTGTGATGCATATCGTATAATCATACCCGCGGATACTTGAGGTGGCATTGGAGTATCTAGGTGACATTAGGGTTTTGGTTGATTTGTGTCTTAAGGTGTTATTTTACTACAAACTCTAGGGTTTTTTGTGACAGTTATAGGAATAGCCTAATGGATTGATCGGAAAGAATAACTTTGAGGTGGTTTTGTACCCTACCATAATCTCTTCGTTTGTTCTCCGCTATTAGTGACTTTGGAGTGACTCTTTGTTGCATGTTGAGGGATAGTTATATGATCCAATTATGTTATTATTGTTGAGAGAACTTGCACTAGTGAAAGTATGAACCCTAGGCCTTGTTTCCTAGCATTGCCATACCGTTTACGCTCACTTTTATCATTAGTTACCTTGCTGTTTTTATATTTTCAGATTACAAATACTCATATCTATCATCCATATTGCACTTGTATCACCATCTCTTCGCCGAACTAGTGCACCTATACAATTTACCATTGTATTGTCTATGTTGGGGACGCAAGAGACTCTTTGTTATTTGGTTGCAGGGTTGTTTGACAGAGACCATCTTCAACCTACGCCTCCTACGGATTGATAAACCTTAGGTCATCCACTTGAGGGAAATTTGCTACTGTCCTACAAACCTCTGCACTTGGAGGCCCAACAACGTCTACAAGAAGAAGGTTGCGTAGTAGACATCAGGGACATGTCTATATACAATAGAGTACCTAGTATTCACTCTCTACATGTCATCCCAATCTTGGTACTCTTGTGGTTTGTTGTTCTGCTCTGCTTAGTAAATGTCTCTGTGTTATCTAACCTTGTTTACCCAGGTTCATCTCTGTCAAAGCCAGCTCAAGACCACAAGGTAAGTATATGCATCACACTCATGTGCATGAGGATTTCTTGCTGATGTACATACTATTTGCAAGAAGGACTCATGAGGATGAAGGTACATTTCCCATACTCACACCATTTGCTCTGATGCATATGGCCAAGATACATGTAACTCATGGCTTACTCTGTCATGCTTGTGCATTCACATGCTCCTATATTCCATATTTACATGATTGCATACATGTAGGGGGAGCCTATGCATGTTACATGTCCTTCCAAAGCTTTACTTGTTATTGTTCATATCTTTATCTAAAGCTTTGATGTATGTTGTCATCAATTACCAAAAAGGGGGAGATTGAAAGCACAAGTGCTCCCTGTGTGGTTTTGGTAATTAATGTCAACATATCTCTTGTTGGACTAATGTTTTCATCTAGTATATTTCAGACAAGTTCAATAGATGGAGTGGAATGGACAAGAGGATATGGAACCCCTTCAAGATGCTAAGGACAAAGGATTGGCTCAAGCTCAAAAGCTCAGGACTCTGCATTTTACTTTTAGTGATCCAAGATCACATTGAGTCCATAGGAAAGCCAATACTATTAAAAGGGGATGAGGTGTTGCTTAATGGGTTTCTTGCTCAAAGTGCTTAGTGATATGCTCCAAAGCCCTCAACCACTTTCTCATATCCACATATGTCCCAAACCAAAAGTAAAACTTGGCCCCACTGAAATCTTTTCATCCGGCGCCACTGAGTTCTCTTGACATAGCCATTGCCACAAACCCTAATCAATTTGGTCACACCGATGGGATCTCGGTCTCGCCGAGATGGGCTTGCAAACTCTCTGTTGCCTATTGCAATAACCTCGGTCTCACCGAGATATGCAATCGGTCCCACCGAGTTTGCTTGGCCAACTCTCTGTTTCACTAATTACCCAAATTGGTCCCACCGAGTTTGTGTAATCATTCAAACCGAGATTATGCTTTACCCTAAACCTAGCACATCGGTCCTACCGATTTGATCATGTCGGTCCCACCGAAAATCCTAACATTCACATTTTAAACTGAATCGGTCTGACCGAGTCTTCTGGTTCGGTCCCACCGAGTTTGGTAAATTGTGTGTAACGGCTAGATTTTGTGTGGAGGCTATATATACCCCTCCATCCACTCTTCATCAAGAGAGAGAGCCATCAGAACATGCCTACACTTCCAACTTACATTTTTTGAGAGCGAACCGCCTACACTTGTGTTGAGGTCAAGATCTTCCATTCCAACCACATAAATCCTGATCTCTAGCCTTCCCCAAGTTGCTTTCCACTCAAATCATCTTTCCACCAAATCCAAATCAGTGAGAGAGAGTTGAGTGTTGGGGAGACTATCATTTGAAGCACAAGAGCAAGGAGTTCATCATCAACACACCATCTACTACCTTTTGGAGAGTGGTGTCTCCTAGATTGGTTAGGTGTCACTTGGGAGCCTCTGTCAAGATTGTGGAGTTGAACCAAGGAGTTTCTACGGGCAAGGAGATAGCCTACTTCGTGAAGATCTACCCTAGTGAGGCAAGTCCTTCGTGGGCGATGGCCATGGTGGGATAGACAAGGTTGCTTCTTCGTGGACCCTTCGTGGGTGGAGCCCTCTGTGGACTCGCGCAACCGTTACCCTTCGTGGGTTGAAGTCTCCATCAACGTGGATGTACGATAGCACCACCTATCAGAACCACGCCAAAAATCACCATGTCTCCAATTGCATTTGCAAACTCCAATCCCATCCCTTTACATTCTTGCAAATTGCATGCTTTACTTTCCGCTGCTCATATACTCTTGTCATGCTTGCTTTATATGTATTGTGAATGTGTAAACTTGTGTCAAAACTCTACATTAACTTGAAGAAATTAAAAACTACAATTTTCTCTTGATAAGACTCTATTCACCCCCCCCCCATCCTCTATACACCTCTTCTCGATCCTTTCAATTGGATTTGGTGGTTCTGGAACTTGCGGCAGCTGGAATTGATTTTCGTCGACTCCCCTATGGTTTCTGAAATATTGGGGTATTATAGAGCAAAGAGGCGGTGCGGGAGGTCACCGAGCTGGGCACAACATGGCCCCTAGGCGCGCCCTGGTGGGTTGTGCTCCCCTCAGAGCCCCCCTCTGGGACTTCTTTGGCCCAACAGATGTCTTCTAGTCCAGAAAAAATCTCCAAAAAGTTTCGCTGCGTTTGGACTCTGTTTGGTATTGATTTTCTGCGAAGTAAAAAACAAGCAAAAAACAGTAACTGGCACTGGGCACTATGTCAATATATTAGTCCCAAGAAATGATATTAAGTTGCCATAAAATGATTGTAAAACATCCAAGAATGATAATATAACAGTATGGAACAATCAAAAATTAAAGATGGAGACGCATCGGCATCCCCAAACTTAATTCCCACTCGTCCTCGAGTAGGTAAATGGTAAAAACAGAATTTTGATGTGGAATGCTGCCTAATATGTTCATCACATATTCTTTTCTTTGTAGCATGGACATTTGGACTTTTATATGATTCAAAACAATAGTCTAGTTTTGACATGAAGACTTCAATACTCAAGCATATCAACAAGCAACCATGTCTTTGAAAATATCAATACTAAAGAAAGTTATCCCTAGCCCATTATGCTTAATCATTGATCCATTCATGAAACACACTTTCATATTAGCTACACCCAATGCTCAAGTACGATCATAGTGCCCCTTAGTTCGTGCTTTATAAGAGAAGATGGAGAGTCAAAATAAAAATAAAAATTGCATAAAGTAAATAGAAAGGCCCTTCGTGGAGGAAAGTAGGGATTTGTAGAGGTGCCAGAGCTCAAAGGGAAAAAGATAGAGATAAAACATTTTGGGTGTCATGCTTTTCCTGTCAACGAAAATGATCGAGTAGTTCCCGATACTTTCCATGCTAGATATATCATAGGCGGTTCTCAAACAGAAAATAAAGTTTATTCCTTTTTCCACCATACTTTCACTTTCCATGGCTAACCGTATCCACTGGTGCCTGCCATACCAACACTTTCCAAGGAATTTATTATTTGACAACATAAAGTAAATTCATTTTTCATTTCGGGACTGGGCATCCCTAATACCTTTGCCGTACTATCGTGCAATGACAAGTGAATAAACACTCATCTTGAGAATAACACATCTAGCATGGAAATATATCAGCCACCCCTACCATTTCATGAGTGGTACGAGCACACAAAAGAGAAATTTATTTTGAAAATTAGATATGGCACATACAAATTTGCTTAGAAAGGCAAAAGAATACCGCATATAGGTAGGTATAGTGGACTCATATCGAAAAATTGGTTTAAAGGATTTTGGATGCACAAGTAGTGATCATACTTAGTTCAAATGAAGGCTGGCAAAAGATTGAGAAGCATCCAACCAAGAAATGAAAAATCTTGTAAGCGAGCATTAAGCATAACTAACACCGAATAATGCACCACAAGTAGTATCTAATTTCATTGCATAACTATTGACTTTCGTGCTTGCATAGGGAATCACAAACCTTAACACCAATATTCTTACTAAAGCATAATTACTCATCAACATGACTCGCATATTATATCATCATGTCGCAAAACTATTACAAGGAATCAAGTTTATTTTGTCCAATGATCTTCATGAAAGTTTTTATTATATCCCTCTTGAATATCTATCACTTTGGGACTAATTTCATATGTTCCTTTTGATAGCTCAAACAAATCTAAGTGAAGAACATGAGCATAAAACATTTCTTCTCTCAAAATAATTTAAGTGAAGTATGAGAGAATTTCTTAAATTTTTTACTAACTCTCAAATAAATCTAAGTGAAGCAAGAGAGCATTTCTTCAAAAAAATACTAAATCACACCGTGCCCAAAAAGATATAAGTGAAGCACTAGAGAAATTCCATAGCTCATAAAGATTTAAGTGAAGCATAGAGAGCAATTCTAACAAGTCATAGCATAATTTTGGCTCTCTCAAATAGGTATGTCCATCAAGGATTCATGACTAAAAATAAAAAGCAAAACAAGCAAAGACTCATATCATCAAGACTCTCCAAGCAAAACTCATGATATGTCACGAATAAAAATATAGTTCCAAGTAAAATACCGATGGTCATTAGAAGAAAGAGGGGATGCCACTCGGGCATCCCCAAGCTTAGTTGTTTTATTCTCTTTAGATAATAGCTTGGGATGCCATGGGCATCCCCAAGCTTAGGCTCTTCTTACACCTTATTCCTTATTCCATCGTAATGTCACCCAAAACTTGAAAACTTCAATCACACAAAACTCAACAAAACCTTCATGAGATCTATTAGTATAAGAAAGCAAATCACTACTATAAGTAATGTTGAAAACCCATTCATATTTTTTTTGCATTATATCTACTGTATTCCAACTTTGCTATGGCTCAAACCCCTCAAAAGAGTCCATAGATCAATCAAAATAAGCACACAACACAAAGAAAATAGAATCTGTCAAAAACAAAATAGTCTGTAGATATCTGAATATTTCGAATACTTATGTAACTCCAATTTTTTTGAAAAACTAGGACAACGTGGTAAATTTGTATATTAATCTTCTACAAAAAGAATCAGTATTTTATCGTGCTTCTATTTAAAACGAAAATTATTTTTGTGAGCACAAAAGTTTCTGTTTTTTAGCAAGATCAAATCAACTATCACCCAACATGATCCCAAAGGATTTGCTTGGCACAAGCACTAACTAAAACAAAAAAACACAATCATAATAGTGGCATAATTGTGCAAACACTCAAGAACAGAAAGAAAGGGACAAAAATAAATTTTATTCATTGGGTTGCCTCCCAACAAGCGCTATCGTCTTACGCCCCTAGCTAGGCATAATGCAAGGATTCAAGTATTGTCATCTTTATTTTTATTTTCCTTTGAGGTGTCCTTGTGAGGAGGTTTTGTAAAAACAACATAGACCACCTTATCCATACAAACTTTAGCACTATCAAGTTGCTTATCATCATATCCTTTTTGATTTCCGGCAACAATCCAAGAATAGTGTTGATTAACATCATTGAAAACTTGTTGGATTATATCTAAAACAGGGACTTCCTTTTTAAGATTCTCATCAAAGATTTGATTATCCCCAAGCAAATGTCTTAGCACATAATCACTATTATATAGAATTTCATCTATCACCGGTTTTTCACGATTCATACCATAGAAATCAAAAATTCCCCTTGATTCCTGTACTATGTAATCAAATTCATTCATAAGAACAAGGGTGGACAACTTTTTAGCTTTGGGATTCTTTATAACGGTAACTCGAAAAACAATCTTTGCAAGGTAGGATGATTACGGATAAATTTATTTTTAAGTTTCAGAACTAGTGCTGAAATAGCTTCCGCATAAGGTTTAGTCCTCTTAAGTATAGGAACGTCATCAAGACTTAAATTTCCAACACAATTGAAAAATTCTTGGATACGTTCTTTTCCTATAACATTCCCTTGCCCCAAAACAAAAGTTTTAGTGTCCAGATTGCCAGATCATCCAATTTTAGGAGTTATGCCATCATCTGTTTCTGCCATACCAAAGTCACTCATGGTGACAAATCTAGCAAACAAAAATCCAATGAGAATCACGGACGAGAAAGAGCGCAAATAAAACGGTAACTGTTGGGGATATGACTATCAGATATGACCCGCCCACCGTGGGGCCAGCGCACGGTGGTTTCGAGTTCTTAAAGGGCAGCTTCGAAGGACTCAAGGGATACACTATGGGCCGGATGACCAAGAGTCGTCATGACAAGCTCTACATCAATGATGCAGGCTGGGGACCCGAGGCCGGCTCAATTGAGTACGGGTACCGGGTCCCCTTCGGCAGAATCTACGTCTTCATTGGCAATATTGGCGAGCCGGAACCTGAGCCGGACACCTGCACCGACATCATCGAGACGGCTCAGCGTGCACGACCCGCTCGGGCTCAATCCGCCGTAATACATGTCTTCGTTGGGTTCACCCATGGGGCTGAGTTGGAAGGCTCTGTCTCTGTCTCTGACGGAAATCTGCTTTGAGGATGAGTCTACAGGCGATACCAATTCAATGTATCAACTACAAGATGGACGGCTTGGGGGCTGTTCCGATGGCGACAGTATTCCGGACCCTCGTGAGCCGCCGAACAAGGTGGCGATCTTCATGGCAGGCACCCAGCCGGTTCTTAGCTCGATAGTTGTCGCGGCTATAACATCTGCTGTGGCAGCAATGACAACTGCAGGTGCTGGTGCGTCAGCCCGCCCGACGGCTCAAGTTTTAGCAGATCTATTGGATGCTCTGGCGACTCTGATGGAGGTTGAGGTAACCCCAGACAACCAGGAGCATCACAAAGTAGAGATAGCCAAGTTGCATGATGAGATAGCGCAGGCTAAGGCGGACTTAGCGGCAGAAAACGCCAGGATGGCTGCAGAGAGGGTCGTTTTGGACGCCCAAGCGCTGTGGATTCAAGCAGATTCATATCGGCTCATGGTAGATTAGAACGCTTCAGACGAAGTCTTGAGGAGAAAGCACCGGAGTCGTTTGTCCTTGGTTTATGAGTCGAGGGACCTCTTCAATACCCCTGGAGCAGGGGCCAGTAACCCGCCGGTGGTGAACCGGATGGCTGACCCGCCTGGCTAGCCGCATATGAACAGCACTCCGCCTCAGCGTGTGGTGACACCATCGGGTCATTACTCCACCCCTCTGGACAACATGATTGCTGCAGCTACATGATTGGCGGCTCTGCCCACCGAGGGTGAAACTTCAGCGGCGGTTGAAACCCAAAGGGCCAGGGAACTTCTTCAAACAGCTTTGATACAGCAGCAGGCTTATTCTTATAGTCCTGATCGGATTCATGCGACCCCTCGTCCAAGCCGGAGTTATAGCAGGCACATAGATTCACCAGCGGTCTCGAGTACGGAGCAGCGCCGTAACCAACCTCATGGACATGACAGGCGCACAATGGGGCTGGTGCAATAGATTTGGGGCACTAGGATAGAGCGCATCGGGAGGCCGAACTGGCGGCTCAACTCGCGGCTCACCAGCACGCGTCGGTTTACCCAACAGCTTCAGTGGAGGCGGGAGTGACTTCCAAGGCTTTCGGTGTGCCGTTTCTAACGGCAGCTATACGAAACGAGCGTCTGCCCAAGGATTTCAAAGGCCCTCGTAAGGTGCCTAATTACACGGCCGATCAACCCCCTGAGGCGTGGGTGGAGAGTTACGAGATGGCCATGGAGATGCTGGATGTTAGCGAGGCTGCATACGCTAAGTATTTCACCATGATGTTGGAGGGGACGGCTCGCACCTGGTTGAAGGGGCTGCCGGCTAATTCCATCGGGTCATGGGCAGAGCTGAAGGCCCGGTTTATCCAGAATTTCAAAGACACGTGCAAGCAGCCTATGTCGATTGTGGATTTGGTTTCTTGTGTTCAGGCTGAGGGTGAGTCAACAACCAGCTGGAGAAGAATTGTCGATTCATTCCATTCTTCAGATAATATCAATGTTGGTTCGACGGTTCTGATGTTGGAGAAGAATTGTCGATTCATTCCACTCAAGTAGAAGCTTGGGCGGCTCAAGCGTCATTGCAATGATATGGGGGAGTTAATGGCGGCTCTTGTAAAGTATGCCGACTCTGATGGTACCAAGGACCCTGATTCTAAATATGAAAGATCGGAGAAGGGAAAGAAGAGTAACGGCATGAAGGGACAACAATATAATTCTACCAATCAGGGCGGCAACGGTAAGCGCAAAGCTGTTGACTTTGTGGCTAACACCGATGCACGCAATTATAACCAGCGTCGTAAGGGACAGACGGCTCCGAGGACGGGATTCGACCTTGAGGCGATGTTAAATCAGCCGTGTACGAGACACGGAACGGATCGGAAGCCGGCTACTCATTCGTGAAAGGATTGCAGCATCATGAGAAGCTTTAGGGAGTCCATCCAGCGCCACCATGGCCCAAATGGCGGATCAGGGTCCGGTTCTCATGGCCTGGGCCATGGAGGCGGCGGTTCAAGTTCCGGGTTTCAAGGTCACGGTAACCAGGGTGGTTACGATCAGCAGAGTAATCAGGGAAGTCAACAACAGCAGCAGTCTGGTTATCAGAGCAATCCAAAGCAGTTGAATAGTGGGTAGTACCATGTTTTCACTACCAGTTTGTGTAAACGGGATCAGAAGCTACACAAGAGGGCTGTGAACGCTGTTGAACCAGCGGTGCCATGTTACTTACGGTGGTCAGAGCAGCCTATTGTGTGGATTCATGAGGATCATCCGCCCCGGGTTGACAATCCGGGTCACCTAGCTCTGGTGGTAGCACCTCAGGTTGGGGGCTATAAGTTTACTAAGGTGCTCATGGATGGAGATAGCAGCATTAACATCCTTTATTATGAGACCTTCCGTCGCATGGGACTGACAGATAAGAATCTTAAGCCGTCAAGCACTGTCTTCCATGGTGTGGTGCCGGGTAAGTCGGCTTACCCAGTGGGTAAGATAGCTTTGGAAGTTGCCTTTGGAGACGAGCATGATTCCCGATCTGAGACTTTAACCTTTAAGGTGGTCAAAATCAAAAGCCCTTATCATGCTCTATTTGGGCGGTCAGCTTATGCTAAGTTCATGGCGAGGCCCTGTTATGTCTATTTGCAGCTTAAGATGCCGGGTTACAAGGGCACCATCACAGTGCATGGGAGTCGCAAGGTGGCCCTAGAGTGTGAGGAAGGGGATGCGGCTTATGCTGAATCGGTTTTTGCAATGGAGGAGGTGAAATTTTACAAGGATAATATTGACCCGACAGACATGATGTCCTTGAAAAATCCAACTACTGAGCATGATCCTTCGTTAAAATTTAAATCGATAGATGATACTAAATTGGTTGACTTCGTCCATGGCGACTCGTCTAAGCAGTTCATCATCAGCGCTAATCTGGATCCGAAATAGGAAAGCACGCTCATCGAGTTCATCCGCGAGAACCGGGACATCTTTGCATGGAAGCCTTCAGACATGCCGGGTGTACCGAGAGAACTCGCTGAGCACACTCTTAATATTGATCCGAAATTTAAACCGGTCAAGCAATTTCTTCTCCGATTTAATGAGGAGAGGCGGAAGGCCATCAGTGATGAAGTGGCCTGGCTCTTAGAGGCCGGGTTTATCGTTGAAGTTTTTCATCCTGAGTGGTTGGCTAACCCGGTGCTAGTACTCAAGAAGAATGGGACTTGGAGAATGTGTGTGGATTACACGGACTTGAACAAGGCCTGTCCGACTGATCCCTTTGCTCTCCCTCGTATTGATCAAATCATTAATGCTATGGCAGGTTGTGAGCATTTGAGTTTTTTGGATGCTTACTCTGGTTATCATCAGATCAAGATGGCAGTTAAGGACCAGGATAAGACAACCTTCATTACTCCGTTCGGAGCCTTCTGCTATGTGTCTATGCCTTTTGGGATCAAGAGTGCCCAAGTGACTTATCAGCGGTGTGTACAAAATTGCCTTCACAATCAGATTAGGCGCAACGTTCATGCTTATGTAGATGACATTGTGGTGAATTCAAGAGAGAAGGAGACTCTGATTGATGATTTAAAGGAAACGTTTGACAATCTCCGGGTCTACAAGATGATGCTCAACCCGGCTAAGTGTGTTTTTGGTGTGCCAGCAGACAAGCTCTTGGGATTCTTGGTTTCTAACAGAGGCATTGAAGCTAACCCGGAGAAGATCAAAGCCATTACTTCATTGGCTATGCCGGTGTGTTAATGATGTTCAGTGTCTGGCAGGTCGTATTGCGGCTCTGAGCCGGTTCATAAGATGGCTGGGTGAGAAGGCTATTCCTCTTTATCATATGATGAAGAAGACAGATCACTTTGTTTGGAGTGATGCTGCTAATCAAGCGTTTGAGGATCTGAAGAAACAGTTGGTTGAGCCGCCCGTGCTTTCTGCCCCTATTGATAAGGAGCCTCTGTTGTTATATGTGGCTGCTAATAGCCGGGCTGTCAGTGTAGCCATCATGGTGGAAAGAAAGGAGGCAGGCAAGGAGTACCCGATCCAACGGCCAATTTATTACATCAGTGAGGTGCTTATCGAGTCCAAACAGAGGTAGCCACACTGGCAGAAGCTTGTGTATGGGATTTTCATGGCGAGCCAGAAGCTTAAGCAATATTTTCAGGGTCATCCCATCACTGTGGTTAGTTCTGCTCCTTTAGGAGATATCATCCAAAATAGGGAAGCCAAATGCCGAGTTGCTAAATGGTCCATTGACTTGGTCCTCGCGATTTAAAGTATGTACCACGTACAACCATCAAGTCTCAAGCACTTGTGGATTTCATCAATGATTGGACAGAATTATAGGCGCCTGAGAAAAAGCCGGATAACACATATTGGACTATTCATTTTGATGGGTCCAGACAGTTAGAGGGCTCGGGGGCTGGAGTTGTTTTGACCTCCCCATGAGGTGACAAGTTTTCTTATGTTCTCCGGCTTATGTTCCCCTATACTAATAATGCAGCTGAGTATGAGGCCTTGCTCCATGGTCTTCGGATGGCTAAGGAGATGAACTTAAGCCGGGTGAGGTGTTTTGGCGATTCAGATCTGGTGGCTCAGCAAGCTTCTGGTACTTGGGATTCTAAGGATCCGCTTATGGCGGCTTATCGACGAGAGGTTGATGCCATAGCAGGTCATTTCAAGGGTTACCAAGTTGAGCATATTGACCGAAGGAAGAATGAGGCGGCTGACAATTTAAGCCGGCTAGGGTCACAGCGCAAACCAGTGCCACCTAACACGTTCTTGGATGTTTTACTCAACCCTTCGGTCAAATTACCTACGGAGGAGGATCTCGTTGTTCCTGACCCGGAAGCACAATTGGTGGCGGCTCTCCATGCTATTCCTGATTGGAAGGTTCCGTATTTGGCTTACATGACCCGGGGTGAGTTACCAGAGGATGAGGTCTTGACCAGACAGATAACTCGTGACGATTGTCAATGGGGAGTTGCACCATCGCAGTGTCACAGGGGCGTCTCAACTTTGCGTTTCTCCTGAAGAAGGTTGTGAGATTTTACGAGAGATCCACGAAGGAGATTGTGGTCATCATTTTGGCTCTAAATCTCTTGTGGCCAAGGCTTTCCGTCATGGGTTCTATTGGTTGACGGTGCACGCTGATGCTGAGGATTTGGTAAGCAGATGTGACGGTTGTTAGAAATTTTCACGACGAGCTCATGTGCCGGCTCAAGAATTGAGGATGATTCCAATTACTTGGCCATTTGCAACTTGGGGGCTGGATATGGTTGGGCCTTTTAAAAGGTCCAAGGATAAGAAGACCCACCTCTTGGTGGCAGTTGATAAGTTCACTAACTGGGTTGAAGCAGAGCCGTCGGTAAATGTGATGCCGCAACGGCGGTTCAATTCATGAAGAAGGTGATCTTCCATTTCGGCTTTCCACACAGCATCATAACCGATAATGGCACTAATCTTTATAAAGACGCCATGGAAGAATTTTGTCAACGGGAGCACATCCGGCTTAATGTTTCCTTTGTGGCTCACCCTCAATCCAATGGGCAGGCAGAACGAGCAAATCAGGGGATTCTGTGAGGTATCAAGCCCCGGCTTATGGTTCCTTTGTAGAGAACACCGGGTTGTTGGGTGGAGGAGTTACCCTCAGTGTTATGGAGCATCAACACGACCCCCAATAGGTCTACAAGTTACACGCCTTTCTTCATGGTTTATGGGGCAGAAGCGGTTCTCCCTAGTGACATCCGTCATGACTCACCTCGGGTGGCGGCTTATGTTGAAGCTGACAATGAAAAGGCGCTCAAGACACACTTGACCTATTGGATGAAGAGCGTGATCTTGTAGCGGCTCGTTCGGTGATTTACCAGCAAGATCTACGGCGTTATCACATCCGCCGGGTCAAAACCAGAACCTTTCAAGAAGGCGACTTAGTGCTCCAGCTCATCCAAGATCAGACAGATATGCATAAGTTGTCACCACCCTGGGAATGACCTTTTGTGGTCAGCAAGCATTTGCATAATGGGTCATATTACCTTATCGACATTCGAGACAACAAGGACTCACGCACATTGGAGGAGGAGACCCGTCGGCCATGGAACATCGCTCATCTTCGACCTACTATACTTGAGCCTCCGGCTCTCATGATGTACATAGTTATCTGATGTATATATTATAAGCAGTATAATAAAGCCGGCATCCCTGACAATTCAGGGCCTCTGTCATTTCACTTCTTCGAAGCTGAGTCTTTATCATCATTTAAGAGGCTCGACGCCCACAACCTTAGGGACCAAAGAGAGTTGGATGCACATCACAGCTCAAACATAGGTCCCTAATGATCATTTGGGGGCTTCCTGCTCATCGAGCATAGCTGTCGGTACCCTCTTGATTGGCGCAATGCCAAAACTCATAAGGTCACTTGGGGGCTTCCTGTTCAAACATAGGTGTATAAACCAAAGAGAACATAGCTGTTGGTACCCTCTTGATCGGCTCAATGCCACACTTGTAAGTATGTCACTTGGGGGCCTCCTGCTCAAACATAGGCGTATTCGACCAAAGAAAGCATAGCGTTACTACCCTCTTGACCAGGTTTGTTCAAACATAGGTGTATTTGACCAAAGAGAACAAACTCTGACCATGTCATCCTACCTGTACACCAGCTGCTTCAGCTCCATCAGGTCATCCTGATTGACCCGCCGAACTCTTAACGATCAGTCTTTACGGCGTATTCGACCAAGATCTGAGCTCGATTAAGGTTCAAACGGCGGCTTGTCATGTGAGAGCACGGTTTATAGATAGTCAGGATGGATCCAGGCTTCATAAGTCGCCTTCCTTGGAACTTGGATAAATCGGCCCGTGATACTGTTACTCTGGCCCCGCGTACTCCTGATAAGTCTTTGAGTAAGACCAGACTTTATACAGGGTTCAAATTTCGATTGGGCACACTGTGAGTCAGGCTCACAGCAGCATGAACAATCCAGTGGCTCAGGCTAGTTTCATTGAAGAAGACACTTTGGCTTGGTAGCCTACAAAAGCCTCGAATCTCTTCTGATTTCTTATTTGTATTTGGTTCTTTCGTTGTCTTCTGGTTTTTTAAGTCGGGTCCAGCTGCCCTATTTACGACTCATATTTGAAGCATAATCTAGTTTTATACAACCCGTCGGGAGGGCAGATCTTAAGTCGCCAGAGTGTACTGAATCCTATGGTCGGAGTTATAACTCTAACACGTCTAAACTGCACAAAGCTGATAAGCCGGCAGTTAAGTATATACCACAGGTATGTCATTTTATTAAGCAAGTATCAGACCGGTTCTGGTTATGGACTATTTTTCCCCAGCGGATTCAATTGGGTATCATGACCCGCCTGGCAGTAAGCCGCCAGGGCACTCGTGTTTTTTCTTTGTATGCAGGATAATGGTCATTCAAATCTGCATATATCAAAGACTATCATACCCATAATGGTTTTTTAAACCGGTGGATCAGCAATATTATGCAAAACAGAAACGTGCACGATGGCACGGCAAAGTCAAGTTTTAACTAGCCTATTACATGGCTCCATGAGCCAAAATGAGATCAAGTGTTTTTCAAAGATGGTGTCTTTAAACCGCCTGGTGGTTCAATCTTCTTCACCTTGCTGATGGGAGGCCTCCGGTTCATCCCTTGCCGGTTCTTATTCCTCCTCCGCCGTCTGGAAGTTTGGTTTGGACCAATCAAAGCCACGCAAGGCAAAGAATTCAGCTTTGTCGTCAATCAGATTGGATGGGTCAATTTTAGGAGCGAAAGTGTGCTTACGAATCGGCGGAATTAAGTCCATCACTTTGTACGCGGGAGTATGCATCTTTTGATTCTCTGCATCATAAGCCGGCTGATATTTGGAGAGGTTGGTCTCTTCGGCAACAACTATCGCATGGGGATGGATTGCTTTAACACAAGTAGCGAAGTCCTATGGATCAAAAGAAGTACCGTCCTCCTTCAGGCTTGGATACCCGCTGGCTACATCAGCTGGGTCTAATTCCGGTACCCACGCCTTAGCATGGCTCAAGGCCATCACAACACTAGCTCTCGCGCATGACCGTTTTATCTCTTGAATCCTGGTGCTCAAGATTGATAATTTCTTCAGCACATCGCTTAACAGATTGGGTCCTTGATTAACCGGGGAGATGGTAACCAATGTCCGTTGAGCTCTAGTATACAATTGCTCGACAAGAGTATAGACCGCCTTGAGCTTCACAAGTGTGTCTTGGCTAAGGTTTTTGCTCCTGGGACCTGAGCAAGTTACAGATTGGTTAAATGGCGGCTTACATTATGGCGACAAGTACTCACTTTGGATGAATAACAAGGCGACTCACCGAAGATAGCAGAAACCATCTGAGACACACAGTGTTTTAAGCCAGAGAGCTCAGTGGTCACCTCCTGAAGAGTTGCTTCTGCTTTCTCAGCCCGCTGCGTTAAAGCAGTCTTTTCTTCAACCCAAGTCTTTTTCTCTGCATTAAAGCCGGTCTTCAACTTTTCCGACTTAGCCACACTAAGCTGGAATTTCGACTCAGCTTTCTAGGTATCATTTTCTTGAGCCGCCAGCCGGGTCTTGGCATCGTTCAGTTGAGATTCCAATTCAGCAGTAGCAGCCTGCGTGCGGCACAGATTTATCAAACATATTTCATGGAGGATTACAACAATATAAGTCCCAAGTCCTTTGCAAGAAACAACACTTGGCACTTTGGGGCTAATGTTTGTCAAAACAATTTTTCAAAGAAACGACTCTCATAAATAAAGTCCCAAGTACTTTGCAAGCAACACTACTTGGCACTTGGGGGCTAATGCATATTTCTTGTATCTTCATAATGATGAGCCGGATGTGCTGTAAACAGTCTCAACCGACTCATGGGGGCTATGCAGTTAAACTCTACTTTCTTACATAGTGATAAATAGGACCAACTCATTCATACTGATTAAACTAGCCCTTGGGGACTACGAATGCAAAATTATGCTATTTCAGCATCCGGTTTAGTTTTAAACCAGAGATGTAGGGAGTCTAGGACATAAGCTTATGATTCTTCTAAGTCTACAGATTATTCATTCTTATCATAATCAGAAGACTTGGGGGCTAGCAGGATATACATAACTTATGTAAGTCGGATGACATACCTCATACTTTTGGTGCATCTGTTTCACCATCTCAATTTCCAAATCACGGCTGGAGTGTACTTGATTAAGATAACCAGACAATATTTCACTACCGCTCAATTGAGCATAGTGGGAGATATCAAACCTCACTTTCCATCTCTCCATAACTTCTTGCTTGGCAGAATGTCTGGCTAACACAGCTGGGTTCCCCGGTTCAGCAAAACCAGTGCCAGTGATCAGAATGTCATCAGCATAAGTCTCTGGCGGTTTAGGTGAGCTTGACGGTTCAGTATTTGAAGGATCAATGTTGGTTTGATCAACAGAAAGTTCAGGCATTTCAGGTTGAGTGTTCAAAGCAGGATCTTTTGATTGTTTTCAGAGGCTTTTGGTGCAGAAGCTTGCTGGTATGGCTCAGCAACTTTAGGGTCTTCAACTAGCTTGGACACCTTTTCTCTCTTATTAGGCTTTGCTTGCCCACTGAAAGAGTTAGGACAAATCAGTATAATGGTGAGGGTATAAAAGTACAGGATAAAGATAATTGTTATTACCCGGGGGCAGTCTTAAAAGCCGGCAGCTGGGTTTGAGATGAATCGCCAGAGGAAGAACGAGAAACCTCTTGTAAGTTTGAGTCAAAGGAACTGAGTGGCTGGCGAAAGAGACCCACTAGTAAATAAAAGAGTTAAGGTTAAAAAGAACCTCATTTTGACGTTTACGAGGAGAGGGAGTGTTTGGTACCGGAGGATAATTCTTCACCTCCACTGGTGCGGGTCTAATGTCGACTCTCGTGTTGCTATCGTTTCAAAAGAAAGTGAGGATCTAAATAAGCCAAGGGGTGTGAAAATCTTACTTTCTGGGTTACTCGCCGAAGTTTCTGTCTTGGCAAAGGTTCTAAGTCAGAGGAAATAATAGTTACCTCTTCTTCAACTGCTTGGCTGGCTCCCGTGTCATCCTAATAATAGTCAGTGTCAATAAGATGGTTGAAAAGCAAGCCAAGAGAGTCAAGGGCTACCTCTTACTCAGAGGTGTCATCGAGCTTAAGCAGATCAGAGGCGCTTGGTTTCTTCTTCTTCTTGCTGGTCTTCTTGACGGTTTTCCTGGCGGCTTTGTTGGCAGCCCTGGCCTTCTTGGTAGCTTCATGATCATATGCCTTTTTCCAAAAATCAGATTTAGCATGTACAAGTTATCAAAGGTTGAGTAAAATGCTTGAATAATGAGGTAAAGGTAAATAAGCTTAGAGATTTACATCTGGTGGCGGGTTAAGCTTGCAGAAAGGGGCCAGACCCATTTTGAGGCAATCATCTGGATCTTCATTAAGGGACTTAACCATTTCATTTACTGCCTCGTCAGCTAACGGTGCAGAGCTATGGCGCAGTGGATCCTTTACATCACCAGTGTAAGTGCACATTAAGCCGGAGCGGCGACTTAAAGGGATTATCCGCCAAGAAACCCAGCACCTAACCAGGTCAACACTGGTTAAGCCGTTCCCTAGCAGAGCTGTAACCTTTGCGATGGTAGGAGCAATTTTTGCATGTTTGGCGGTGGTAAGCTTCTCAGGAAGATTGCGCTTTGAGTCCAGGCGCTCGACACGGTAACCCGGCAGTGGATTCTCGTCAGCCGGAGAGGTATCTTTGCAGTAAAACCACGTTTGATTCCAATCCTTCGGGTGACTCGACAGGAGTGCATAAGGGAAAATGGCGTCTCTTCTGCGCTGAATTAATATTCCGCAAAGTTCCAAACTGGGTCCGTTGGTAAATTCATTTTGGCGGTTCAAATAGAAATACTCTCTAAAGAGATCAATGTTGGGCTCCTCTTAAAGATATACTTCACAGAACACTTGAAAGTTACAAATGTTCGACATGGAATTGGGTCTGATGTCTTGAGGATGGAGTTGGAAGAAGTGCAGAACATCCCGAAAAAATTTAGAGCCGGGTGGGGAGAAGCCCCGGTTCATGTGATCCGTGAATATAATGACTTCGCCATCCTTTGGCTGAG
Organism: Triticum urartu; assembly: GCF_003073215.2. Lineage (NCBI taxonomy): Eukaryota > Viridiplantae > Streptophyta > Magnoliopsida > Poales > Poaceae > Triticum > Triticum urartu. Next base: position 211,642,430 of record NC_053028.1, on the reverse strand, counting down.
GTTTTTCCTGGCCCGGTTCAGGGATGCGGTAATGCATAACACTCTTTGCGGGTAAGTACCTGACTTTGAAAAAGTCTTTGAATGTGCCCTCATTGACGATGGAGGGGACCCAATTGCATGTATAGTCTGTCTTTGGCGGCATGGTGAAAGAAGGAAAACCTAAAAGGAGGAAGTAATTTGCCGGTTCAAATCAGTTAGTGAAAACACAAGTTAATAGTTGCAGTATACGTTCAGAATGGCGGCTTAAGTGAGGACTAATGACATATGGTTGATTATAAGCCGGACATATAAGCCGCCATGGCATATACATGTATTCAAAATCCGACAAAGAACAAAATTCTACTAAGTGTTGGACAAACAGGGTTCACATATTACAGCTATAAGTTCAGATCTGCAACTGTTCAGAAAAAGGAAATAAATTCTAAACCTACAGAGGCAGCAGCAGGAAAGTGGAGGTGCCCCAGAGGAGATCTGTCGCGATGAGGATATGTTCTAATATCGAAAACGGGTGCGAAAACTGCTACCGCACAGGACCTATGTTATTTTCACATGAAAACTACGCAATCTAGAAAGGAGAAAGGGAGGAAACGGTGATGAACACTGAAACCCTAAACAACATATCTGTTATGGGGAAAAAGGAGACTTACTGAAGATGATGAGACAACGGAGGAGTGCCGCAGTGTTCTGGTATGATTCAGGGTGATGCAGCGGCCGGAGTCGAGGCAGAAGACGAAGGTCGACGACGGCGGAGCTCGTGCGGGCTGGTGCATCGCGAGGAAGAAGAAGACGAGAAGGAGAAGAGAGGAGAATGAGAAAGGGGCGGTTTGACCCTATTTATAAGGGAAAGAGTAGACATGCGGGCACAAAAAATGAGGAGGCCAAGTGATGATTATCCAACTGATTGAATGCCTCGATTTTTGGAAGGTCATTAAAGATAAAGATACATTATGACATGTGTGAAGTTAATGGCAGATGACGTAATGGCGGGTTGCCAAAATTTCTGAAGATGACGTCATGGCGGGTTACAATGTTTTACAGCAGATGAAGAAGGATCTGTCTAAGTGTCAAAGATTGACATGAACGAGTTCAAATCAACCTGGGGCCTAATGTTGGGGATATGACTATCAGATATGACCCGACCAGGAGGGGCCGGGTCAGCCATTATGGCGGTTCATCTATTATGAAGCCCAAGAGCATACTAAGATGACGGTTCATAGATAGGCTTGTAAGAGGCCCAAGTCCAGAGGCGGCTTAGGGCCCGTAAGTGTAAACCACCATGTACGTGTAGACTTCAATATAAGGCATGTAAGATACGTCACCGAGCCAGACACGTTATATAAGCCGGCCGGGACTCTGTAGGCCGCAGGGCGTCAACCCATGTATATAAGGGGACGATCCAGCAGCGGCTTAGGGCAAGAAACATCAGATCGAGAGCCAGGCAAAGCATGTTTGCTCCCTGGTAATCGAAACCCTAGCAATACCACCTCAAACTGGAGTAGGCCTTTACCTTCACCGCAAGGGGCCAAACCAGTATAAACTATCCGTGTCCTTTGTCCCGTTTAACCCCTTCAAGCTAACCTTGTCGCAATGGCTCCACAACTAAGTCCTTCCATGAGGAAATCTACTGTGACACTTCCATGACAGTAACTTTTTTGTGAAGTGGGGGAGAGGAAAACGAGAGGAAAATGGAAAATAATGTAAATTGCAAGGGGATGAGATTTGTGATTAGGAACCTGGTAGATGCTGATGATGTCTCCCCAGCAGCAGCGCCACAAATTCCTTTTGATGCAGCTTGAACTACGTTGGTATTTCCCCAAAGAGGAAGGGATGATGTGGCACAGCTATGGTAGGTATTTCCCTCAGTGATGAGACCAAGGTTATCAAACCAGTAGGAAAACCATGCAATACCATGTAAACAACTCCTACACACAAAGAACAAATACTTGCAACCCGATGGAAGACAGGGGTTGTCAATCCCTCACGAGTAAAAAGATAGGTAAAATTGTAGTAGATTGGATAAATAGATCTCGTGGGAACGCGAGATAAAATAAATAATGATAAATTGCAGCAAGGTATTTTAGATTAATAGATCTGGAAATAAAAGCAAATAAAATAGATCGCGAAGGCAAATATAATAAAGAAGAGACCCGGGGCCGTAGATTTCACTAGTGGCTTCTCTCGAGAAAAATAGCATACGGTGGGTAAACAAATTACTATCGGACAATTGATATAACTTCAAATAATCATGACAATATCCAGGAAATGATCATTATATAGGCATCACTTCCAAGATTAGTAGAGCGACTCCTGCCTGCATCTACTACTATTACTCCACACATCGACCGCGATCCAGCATGCATCTAGTGTATTAAGTTCATGGAGAAACGGAGTAATGCAATAAGAACGATGACATGATGTAGACAAGATCTATTTATGTAGAAATAGAGCCCATCTTGTTATCCTTAATAGCAACAATACATGCGTGTCGGTTCCCCTTCTGTCACTGGGATCAAGCACCGTAAGATCGAACCCATCACAGAGCACCTCTTCCCATGGCAAGAAAAGTCGATCTAGTTGGCCTAACTAAAGCAAAGATTCGAAGAATAAATACGAGGCTATAAGTAATCATGCATATAAGAGATCAAAAGACTCAAGTGACTTTCATGGATAAAAACATAGATCTAATCATAAACTCAAAGTTCATCGGATCCCAACAAACACACCGCAAAAAGAGTTACATGAAATAGATCTCCAAGAGACCATTGTATTGAGATTCAAAAGAGAGAAAGGAAGCCATCTAGCTACTAACTACGGACCCGTAGGTCTACAATGAACTACTCACGCATCATTGGAGAGGCACCAATGAGGATGATGAACCCCTCCGTGATGGTGTTTAGATTGGATCTGGTGGTTTTGGAACTTGCAGCGGCTGAAATTGATTTTCGTCGACTCCCCTAGGGTTTTTGGAGTATTGGGGTACTTGTAGAGCAAAGAGGCGATGCAGGAGGCCACCGAGGTGGGCACAACCCACCTAGGCGCGCCCTGGTGAGTTGTGCTCCCCTCGGAGCCCCCTCTGGTACTTCTTTGGCCCAACAGGTGTCTTCTGGTCCAGAAAAAATCTCCAAAAAGTTTTGCTATGTTTGGACTCCATTTGGTATTGATTTTTTGCGAAGTAAAAAACAAGCAAAAAATAGCAACTGGCACTGGGCACTATGTCAATAGATTAGTCCCAAAAATGATATAAAGTTGCCATAAAATGATTGTAAAACATCCAAGAATGATAATATAACAGCATGGAACAAACAAAAATTATAGATACGTTGGAGACGTATCAGGGGGACCGTGTCGTCCGCCAGTGCGGAGCATGGGGCTTCCACTGAGACGTGGGTGGGATCCCCGTGAGGCTCAGGGGTAGCACTCAGGAGACTCCGGGGCATGTACAGCCCCACTCATTATTACGTGAGAGTGCCACGAGCGGAGACTTCAAGGGGCGCAAGGCAGTCGCCTGCTTCCTGATCGAGGGCCCCGCCTCTCACCTTGGGCCGCGCACCAGCAAGCCTGAGGGCCAACAGCCCTGGGTGGGGCCTCTGGACTGGCGACCGCGAGCGAGCGGTGCAACGTGCCACCGCATCGGCCGCGGGCCGCTTGGTCGGCTCGCGACGCCCGCTTCCGGGACCCTCCTGAGCCCCTTTGGCCCCTGGGCTCCCAGGGCTCCATCCTGGTCCGAGGTGCCGCCTCACCAGGCGCGCCCAGGCATGCACAAGCCGGTTGCCGCCTTGCGGGCATGTTACCGGACGCGAGCCTCCTGTGCTCCAAGGTTAGCAAAAAATATGTTTTGAAAGTATTTGTCTCAGTGATCGAGGCCCCGCTTGCAGCCCCCAGGCCTTGAAAGACCTTGTCGGTCTAGATGGCCATACTAGCGGAGGCCCGTCTACCGCCGACCCGCAGATTCTTCGGGCTCGTTGGTCACCACCTTGCCATCACTAGTGCTACTTGGCATAATTTTAATGTAATTCTTCTTAATTGTGGTATGAATATTCAGATCCGAAAGATTCAAGATAAAAGTTCATATTGACATAAAAATAAGAATACTTCAAGCATACTAACTAAGCAGTTATGTCTTCTCAAAATAACATGGCCAAAGAAAGTTCATCCCTACAAAATCATATAGTTTAGTCATGCTCCATTTTCATCACACAAGAATGCTCTCATCATGCACAACCCCGATGACAAGCCAAGCAATTGTTTCATACTTTAGTAATCTCAAACCTATAAACTTTCACGCAATATATGAGCGCGAGCCATGGATATAGCACTATGGGTGGAATAGAATATGATGGGGGTTATGTGGAGAAGACAAAAAAGGAGAAAGTCTCACATAAACGAGGCTAATCAATGGGCTATGGAGATGCACATCGATTGATGTTAATGCAAGGAGTAGGGATTGCCATGCAACGGATGCACTAGAGCTATAAATGTATGAAAGCTCAACAAAAGAAACTAAGTGGGTGTGCATCCAACTTGCTTTCTCAGGAAGACCTAGGGCACTTGAGGAGGCCCATTGTTGGAATATACAAGCCAAGTTCTATAATGAAAAATTCCCACTACTGTATGAAAGTGACAAAACAAAAGACTCTCTATCATGAAGATTATGGTGCTACTTTGAAGCACAAGTGTGGCAAAGGATAGTAGCATTGTCCCTTTATTTATTTATTTTATTTGGCGTTTCTTTTTCTTTTTTTTCTTTTTTTATTTGGCCTTTTTTTGGAACAATGCTCTATGAATGATGGTCATCACAGTTCTATTTACTTACAACTCAAGAATTACAACTCGATACTTAGAACAAGATATGACTCTATATGAATGCCTCCGGCAGTGTACTGGGATATGCAATGAACCAAGAGTGACATGTATGAAAGAATTATGAACGGTGGCTTTGCCACAAATACTATGTCAACTACATGATCATGCTAAGCAATATGACAATGATGAATGTGTCATGATAAACGGAATGGTGGAAAGTTGCATGGCAATATATCTCGGAATGGCTATGGAAATGCCATAATAGGTAGGCATGGTGGCTGTTTTGAGGAAGATATAAGGAGGTTTATGTGTGAAAGAGCGTATCATATCACGGGGGTTGGATGCACCAGCAAAGTTTGCACCAACTCTCAATGTGAGAAAGGGCAATGCACGGTACCGAAGAGGCTAGCAATGATGGAAGGGTGAGAGTGCGTATAATCCATGGACTCAACATTACTCCTAAAGAACTCACATACTTATTGCAAAAATCTACAAGTCATCAAAAAACAAGCACTACGTGCATGCTCATAGGGGGGTAGATTGGTAGGAAAAGACCATCGCTCGTCCCAGACCGCCACTCATAAGGAGGACAATCAAATAACACCTCATGTTTCAAATTTGTTACATAACGTTTACCATACGTGCATGCTACGGGACTTGCAAACTTCAACACGAGCATTTCTCAAATTCACAACTACTCAACTAGCACGACTTTGATATTATTACCTCCATATCTCAAAACAATCATCAAGCATCAACCTTCTCTTAGTATTCAAAACACTCATAAGAAAAAATTTACTAATCTTGAATACCTAGCATATTAGGATTATTTAAGCAAATTACCATGCTATTTAAGACTCTCAAAATAATCTAAGTGAAGCATGAGAGATCAATAGTTTCTATAAAACAAATCCACCACCGTGGTCTAAAAGATATAAGTGAAGTACTAGAGCAAAACTATATAACTCAAAAAGATATAAGTGAAGCACATAGAGTATTCTAACAAATTCCAAATCATGTATGGATCTCTCAAAAGGTGTGTACAGCAAGGATGATTGTGGTAAACTAAAAATCAAAGACTCAAATCATACAAGACTCTCCAAGCAAAACACATATCATGTGGTGAATAAAAATATAGCTCCAAGTAAAGTTACCGATGGAAGTAGATGAAAGAGGGGATGCCTCTCGGGGAATCCCCAAGCTTTGGCTTTTAGGTGTCCTTAGATTATCTTCGGGGTTCCATGGGCATCCCCAAGCTTAGGCTCTTGACACTCCTTTTTCCATAATCCATCAAATCTTTACCCAAAACTTGAAAACTTCACAACACAAAACTTAAAGTAGAAAATCTCGTGAGCTCCGTTAGCGAAAGAAAACAAAAGACCACTTAAAGGTACTGTAATGAACTCATTATTTATTTATATTGGTGTTAAACCTACTGTATTCCAACTTCTATATGGTTTATAAACTATTTTACTAGCCATAGATTCATCAAAATAAGCAAACAACACACGAGAAACAGAATCTGTCAAAAACAGAACAGTCTGTAGTAATCTGTAGCTAGCGCGAGATCTGGAACCCCAAAAATTCTAAAATAAATTTCTGGACGTGAGGAATTTATCTATTAATCATCTGCAAAAATAATTAACTAAATAGAACTTTCCAAATAAAAATGGCAGCAATTCTCGTGAGCGCTAAAGTTTCTGTTTTTTACAGCAAGATATCAAGATTTTCCCCAAGTCTTCCCAACGGTTCTACTTGGCACAAACACTAATTAAACACAAAAAACACAACCTAAAAAGAGGCTAGATAAATTATTTATTACTAAACAGGAGAAAAAAAATCAAGGAATAAAAACAAAATTGGGTTGCCTCCCAACAAGCGCTATCGTTTAACGCCCCTAGCTAGGCATAAAAAGCAAGGACAGATCTAGGTATTGCCATCTTTGGTAGGCAATCCATAAGTGTCTCTCATAATAGATTCATAAGTTAATTTAATTTTCTTTCTAAGAAAGTGTTCCATGTATTTCCTTAACAGAAATTGGAATCTAATATTTCCTTCCTTCATATCAATAATTGCACCAATCGTTCTAAGGAAAGGTCTACCAAGAATAATAGGACATGAAGGATTGCAGTCTATGTCAAGAACGATAAAATCTACGGGCACATAATTCCTATTTGAAACAATAAGAACATCATTAATTCTTACCATAGGTTTCTTAATAGTGGAATCCTCAAGGTGCAAGTTTAAAGAGCAATCATCAAAATCACGGAAACCTAACAAATCACACAAAGTCTTTGGAATCATGGAAACACTAGCACCCAAATCACATAAAGCATAGAACTCATGATATTTAATCTTAATTTTAATAGTTGGTTCCCACTCACCATAAAGTTTTCTAGGGATAGAAACTTCCAATTCAAGTTTTTCTTCATAAGATTGCATCAAGGCATCAACGATATGTTTAGTAAATGTTTTATTTTGACTATAAGCATGAGGAGAATTTAGCACGGATTGCAACAAGGAAATACAATCAATCAAAGAGAAATTTTCATAATTAAATTCCTTGAAATCCAAAATAGTGGATTTAGCAACATCTAGGGTTTTAATTTCTTCGATCCCACTTTCATCAAATTTAGCATCAAGATCTAAAAACTCCTAATTTTTGGAACGCCTTCTAGGTAAAGGTGGATCATGTTCAGTCCCATCATTATTAAGATTCATATTTCAAAACAAAGATTTAATAGGGGACACATAATAACTTTTAGATCTTCATCTTTATTTTCATAAAAATCCGGTTTAGCGGCCATCCTATTAACTAAGGTAGCTTGCTTATCCGAAATTTCAGCAGTCAATTTCTCAAGACGAGCAATTTGGGATCTTAAACCATCAAATTATTTAGACATATCATCGAGCTCTTTATTCATAAAACTCATAAAACTTTTCTGTTCCTTAAGCTCGTTTCTGAAGAAATTATTATGCTCAAATTCCAAAACCATAAAACTCCTGACATTGCTTTCAATCTCTTCTAACCTTTTAAGGTGAAGATCACCAAATCTAGGTAGAGCCATCGTGACAAGCAAGCAATCCAACACACAAGCAAACAAAAATCAAGCGGGCAAAAGGAGGCAAATAGAGAAAGAGAGGGAGGAAAGAGAGAGATAGGGCGAATAAAAGGCAAGAGTGAAGTGGGGGAGAGGAAAACGAGAGGCAAATGGCAAATAATGTAATGTGGGAGATAAGGATTGTGATGGGTATAGCGCCCAAGTTCCCATCTTCTTCCCACTCAAGCTAGCACTCAACCATGTCTAGATCCGAAGGTCAAGGTAAGTGGATGGTCTCCTCCGTCAAGGAGGAGGACATTACTGAGCTTCGGGCAGCCGGGTATCTGGCGAAGGAAATCGCCCACCGTCTTCTAGCCCAGGGGCAAGTCGTCCCCACACCGAAGCCCAATGAGAGGGTGGTATTCATCCCTCATTTCCTCCGCGGGCTAGGGTTTCCACTCCACCCTTTCGTCCGCGGGCTGATGTACTATTACGGGATAAACTTCCACGATCTATCCCCGAACTCCTTCCTCAACATTTCGGCATTCATCGTCGTGTGTGAGGCCTTCCTCCGCATTCAACCCCACTTCGGGTTGTGGCTCAAGGTCTTCGATGTGAAGCCAAAGGTGGTGGATGGCCAGCACGCGGAGTGCGGAGGCGCCATGGTGAGTAAGCTGACCAATGTCTCCTGGCCGAAAGGTACTTTCGTGGATACTGTCAAGGAATGGCAGAAGCAGTGGTTCTACATCATAGAGCCCCGCGATGCCAGTTGGGCCGTAGCTGCCGAATTCAACTCTGGCGCTCCAATGCGGCTCCTCCTGGGTCGAGAAGAGCCCGAATTGGTCTTCATCAGACGAGCTGATAGCGCTGCAAACGCGCGTCCAAAGCATGGTGGACAAAGACATCAAGCTCATCGATGTAATCCAGGTGATTCTAGTTCGCCGGATTCTTCTATGCCAAAGTCGAAGTCTCCCTTTATGGGAGTTCAATCTGAAAAAGCATCATACCCTGAAGAGGCTCTTCGAGACCACTCACGAAGATGTCTGGAGGTTGCTCTTCAAGGACAACGAGACACCACCGGCCACAGATTTGGACCGTCGGCACGACATTAACCACCCCGCCAGCGAGGTAAGTTTTTAACACATCCTCTATCTATTTATTTCAAGGAGGGTGCCTGAACTGTTATCATCATTGCTTCTCCAGGAATGGATGAAGAGGGAAAAGCGGATCCAACGTCCGGCTCCGCTGCCTGAAGAACCAATCATCCCGCGTCTAGCGAAGATGCTGGTGCCGGCGCCCTACAAGGCACCAGAGAAGAAGGCCATGGGGAAGGCCAAGGGGGTCCGGAGTGGCCCCCGACGCAAGGTCACTTCGGACATAATGTCCGAAGACAAGACCCATTCCTCTGCCGCCGAAGACGACGAGGAGGAGGAGAGCGATTCTCCCCCTAATGGGGGGAGAAAGAAGAGGGTGGCCTCCATGAATCTGGAGGCGGAGGCGCCCAAAAGGGGGAAAGGCCCTCTCGCGGGCAGCTCCGCATGGGACGTCGATAGCAGTCCGGAGCGACGCCCCGGAACAAGCCCCTGGCCGCATCGTGAGTACTAAGAACTCGTACATGCCCATGTATTCGGACCTTCCACTTTATGATATTTACATGGTTTAATCATGTTACTGTAGTCCGGCCCGCGACAGCTCCCAGCGATCCTCATCAGAGGACTCGTTGGACTCAAAGGAGATGGCCAGCGAGACATCGCCGGCCGCTTACTCTCCCAGGGCCAAGGGAGACAATGAAGTGCTCTCCCAATGGGCCTTCCTAGGTCGGGGAGAGGCCCTGGAGGCGCCAGAAGGCGAAGCCTTCGTCGCCGAACACCAAGGGGAGCCAATCCCCATGGAGACTGGGGGTGAGGGCTGTATTCAGTTTGGCCCTCAACCGGACTCGACTCCGGAGACCGATACGGCTCTCGACTCAGGCACGCAACCTCCTTCGAAGGAAGGGGGTATGCCTGTTCCACCGGTGACCCCTGTCCAACCAAGGGTGCCAGATAATCTGCTGGAAGCGCTGCGAGGCGCTTCCATTGTGGATGAGCACCGTGTTCTTATGGGCGCGGTGATTGAAAGGGTTCAGTCTTCTAAGAGCGGACTAACCGAAGCCTGCAGCAGCCTGCTGTAAGGTTTTGAGGTAAGCGACGCAAAAAGAGAAAATCCCAATATAGACAGTAGCCCCTGACACTGTCCGGTGTTCGAAAAGAAAAGTCGGACAGAGGATCAATCCTTCATTGTCGGAAACTAACTAAATTGTCTGAAATGAATACGCAGGCGTCGTTGTTGGCCACCGCCCCACATACTGCCGAGGTCTCCGAATTGAAGCGGAGACTAGAGCAGACCGAGGAGGAGCTCGGCCAGGTGAGGAGGCAGCTCCAAGAAAAATAAGGTATGTGATAACCCGTTATGTATTTGAAAAAGGTAAAATGACATGCATTTAACCGAAGTGCCATGATATGTACAGAAGCGACGACCGAGGTCGAGGCCCTGAGAGAGGCCCTGGTCGAAGCCGGGGGGAAGGTTGTTAAGGAGCAGGCCGCCCGTAAGAGGCTCAAGGCCCGGGTCAATGAAATCCAACAGGAGCTCCAGGACGCGATGAGGAAGTGTGAGACCTTGAAGCACAATGCGTCGGCTCAAGAGGCCGAACTCGCCAAGGCTCGTAAGAGTGCGGAGACGGCCCGGAGTGAAGTCCAGGGCACCCTCCAGGAGATCCAGGAGGCCAAGAAGATCGTGGTGGGTAAGGCATTCAATATGCAAAGCAAGAATGTGAAGAGGAAATATCTTTTACTGACCCGGATTCGGAGTTCTCCAGGGGCTTTTGTTGATCTGCCACGCAGTGTGACCGACGTCGTGGAGTTCTTCCGAGCCGAAGAAGGGGGCTCCACGGAGAAGCTGTTCTGGTCGCAATATCTTGCACCGGAACATCTGGTGCCCTTCAGCGATTAGCTAAAACAGCTCGTCGAGCTGCACAGGGTGGCCGAGCTGGCTATGAAGGATTTGACAATCCGGCTGTGGCCAGCCGAAGCTATACCCAGCAGTTATTTCGACCTCGTGAAGAGGCTGGTTCATGCTTGTCCTTGGCTGGACATCATCAAGTGATCCATCTGCATTGAAGGCGCGCTTCTGGCCTTCTCCTATGTCAAGGTATGGTGGGCGAAGATGGACGCCGTCAAGTTGGCGACCGGGGGGCCGTCTGAGGGCAAGGAGCACCGCACACCCGAGCGATACTTTGGCGATGTCTTGGAGGGGTCCCGCATTGTTGCGGATCATTGTGCGAAAGACGCTATCTTTGAATGAATGTATTCGAGCTCTCTCTACCTTGTATGATAAAACAAAGTGATTGTGCAATATAATGCTTGTTATGTTTTAAAATTTTTACTTCCTGTGCGGCCGTGTTGTATGAAATCTTAGGGTTAACCAGTCGTCGGCTTCTGCTCCCACGTAGGTAGTACGGGGGTGTTCGGGATGGAATCTAAACAATCTTGATCCAATTAGATGGTCCTTGAAGGAGTTGTTTAGCGCAATGAACCAGGCAACCAGACTATGCGGCTGTAATGCCCTCACTTAGCCATAGGAGTTCGACAATAAAAACATGGGCGCAGCCCCTAGTATCCGAACTAGAGTGTTATAAGTGTCTGATCGGGAAGTACCAATCCTTCGCGTAATGCGGAAGAAATCTCCAACGATTTGGAACCTCCGAACAACTGACCGGCTCTCGCCGCATCATGATAGTCAGTTTTCGGCTTTCTCTACTGAGGTGCTCCTTTGGATAAACCAAGGCACAATCGCAGTAGTTCTCCTTTACTACCTTAGCCGATATAGTGGAACGTAAGGTAGCAAGCACAGGAGCCGAGCAACCCAACTATTGACCAAAGACATGATTCAGAGCCAATGCATATAATGCTAAATTCAAGGTGCCGAACTATACTTATAAAAAGTGTTTGGACTTTTGTTGCCGTAGTATGGGGTGCTATGAAGCCCCTGGCAAACATCAAATGTACTGAAGTGTATGGGTGCTGCCTGATAAAGTTACCAGAAAAGATAAAACAGGAAAAAAAAAGAACAAGTGATAAGCTAGGGCCGTAAAATTTGAGCCGCAAACTGTTCTTATTATAATTTCATTGGTGCATTAACGCACGTTTATACAAGTAATGCAATAAGTAGGAGGCTAGTTACTATGCCTTAACCAAGGGAGAGCTGCATGTGGGTCCTGAAAAATAGGTAGAGTGATCGTTAACGAAACCACCTAGAGAAGTCCCCCATATGCCTATGCTTCTTGTCGCCTTGGTGTGTTTGTCCTTCAAGAGTATCGATGATCAGGCCATCAGATGGGGCCTGCGGGATTGAAACCTGAAAAGGAAACGAATAAAAGTGAAAGTATGTGTGTATTCGGTGTCGGTTAAGCCGTACTGTGGATCACAAGCTAGCTATGCCTCCGTTGATGCCCATGGAATTTTGAGTGCGTAGTTATGTACGCGCGATGTGAATGCCACCACTTGATCGGGACTAAGACGGAGGCCGGATTGCTAGCCGAGCTCCTGACGAGCCGAGCTGTCCTGCTGCAGGGTAGTTCGGATCCTCTTGACGGTGTCCATGGGCTCGGCAGCCGAATGAAGGTTCTGCTTGAGAAGGCCGCTCTATACTTCTGTTGCTAAGGCAACTGTGTGCTCCTCTGTACGGAGGGAGCGTTCCGTATTTTCATTGACTGTTATGACACCACGTGGGCCGGGCATCTTGAGCTTGAGATAAGCATAGTGTGGCACTGCGTTAAATCGGGCGAATGCGGTTTGTCCGAGCAGCGCATGATAGCCGCTGCGAAAGGGGGCGATATCGAAGATTAAATCCTCACTTCGGAAGTTGTCCGGAGATCCGAACACAATCCCTAGTGTGATTGAGCCTGTGCAGCGGGCCTCTATGCCTGGTATGACTCCTTTGAAGGTAGTCTTTGTGGGTTTGATCCGTGATGGATGAATGCCCATTTTGCACATTGTATCCTGATAGAGCAAGTTGGGGCTGCTGCCACCGTCCATCAGGACTCGCGTCAGGTGGAACCCATCAATTATTGGTTCTAGGACTAGTGCGGCTGATCCGCCATGCCGGATGCTGGTCAGATGATCCTGACGATCAAAAGTGATCGGGCATGATGACCATGGGTTGAATTTTGGGGCAACTGGCTTTATCGCATAAACGTCCCTTAGTGTGCGCTTGCACTCTCTTTTGGGGATGAGTGTAGCATATATCATGTTCACCATTTTGACTTGAGAGGGGAACTTCTTCTGCCCCCCTGAGTTCGGTTGCCGGGGCTCTTCGTCATCGTCCTCACTTTGCGATCCCTTTTCCTTGTTCTCGGCGTTTATCTTGCCGGCCTGTTTGAAGACCCAACAATCCCTGTTGGTATGATTGGCTGGTTTGTCTGGGGTGCCATGTATCTGGCACGGACGATCGAGTATGCGGTCCAAGCTGGATGGTCCCTGACTGTTTCTTTTATATGGCTTCTTCTGCTGACCGGACTTGGACCTGCTGAATCCGGCATTAACTGTAGTATCATTGGTGTTATCACCAGTGCTTCGGTGCTTGTGTCTATTACGTCGGAGCTTGTCGTTGTTGTTTTTGACCTCGGAGGGGCCCGCCTCACTGGCTGTGTTTTTGCTACGAGCCAACCAACTGTCCTCACCCGCGCAAAAGCGGGTCATGGGTGTCGTGAGGGCTGCCATATATTTGGGCTTTTCTTGGCCGAGATGGCGGGCAAGCCATTCGTCACGGATGCTATGTTTAAAGGCCGCTAGGGCTTCGGCATCCGGACAGTCGACGATCTGGTTCTTTTTAGTTAGGAACCTAGTCCAGAATTTTCTGGCTGACTCTTCGGGCTGTTGAACTATGTGGCTTAAGTCAACGGCGTCTGGTGGACGGACATATGTACCTTGGAAGTTGTCGAGGAAGGCCTCTTCCAAGTCCTCCCAGCTGCCAATAGAATTTTCAGGCATGTTATTTAACCAGGGCCGAGCTAGTCCTTTAAGCTTGAGCGGGAGGTACTTGATAACGTGGAGGTCATCTCCCCAGGCCATGTGGATGTGGAGGATAAAATCCTCGATCCATACCGCATGATCAGTTGTCCCATCATATGATTCGATATTCACAGGTTTAAACCCTTCAGGGAATTCATGGTCCATTACTTCATCAGTGAAGCAGAGAGGGTGTGCGGCGCCTCTATATCGGGCCGCATCGCGATGTAGCTCCGATGGAGTCCGTTTGCGGTTGTCGGCTCGGTTGTGACTAGGTTTGTCATGTTCAAATAGGTAGCCATCATTACGTGTCGAGGAACGTCCTCGCGATCCCTAAATCGATCGGGTATATCCTGCTTTATTGTTCAGGTCATGTCGAAGGTCATATGTATGACCGTGAGCTGATTTACCTCTGCCTTTGTGATGAGGCGGGCGGGCTGGTGTTCGACTTGAGTTGCCGCTTTGCCCCGTCCACGTGGTGGTCGGTCAGCTGCATTCCACGATGGTGGTATGTGTTCCGGCTCCTCGTCGTTGAACTGAGGTAGTAATTTGCGCTTCGGGTAGCTTTTGGTCGGGCACTTGAGGTCGTATTCTTCGGCTGCTAGGACGTCGGTCCATTTATCGTTGAGCAGATCTTGGTCAGCTTGAAGCTACTGCTGCTTCTTTTTCAGGCTCCTTGCAGTGGCTATTAGCTGGTGCTTGAAGCGCTCCTGCTCAAGAGGTTCGTCAGGCACGATGAAATTTCCGATGCCGAGGCTCGCCTCATCCTCGGAGAGCGGAAGATAACTAATGTCCTCCGAGTCCTCGTGCATGGCCTGTCTACCAGGGCTAACCTGCCCATCTTCCCGTTCATCCCGTTAGGTAGCTGCGTCAACGGCGTCTTCGTTGTCTTCGGCACCTTCCGGAGTGTTATCTTCTCCTGTGCCGGTGTTGCTATCTTTACTGCGGCGTGACTTAGAGCAGCGCCGCTGACATCGGCGTTTCGATTGTATCTCAGGATGTTTATCCTCAATTGGGTCTTCTTTGTCATCGCCACTATTCTCCTTTGGTGCATCCACCATGTACACATCGTACGAGGAAGTGGTCGTCCAGTGTTCGGTGAACGGCGGGTCCTGGGCCTCTTCTTCTCCGGCATCGTCGTCCATACCGTCGATGTCATCGGAGCCATAATCGAGCATGTCGGTTAAGTCTTCGACAGTGGCTATAAAGTGGGTGGCGGGTGGGGAGCGAAATTCCCTGTCATAAGCTTCTAGTTCGAACCGGATATAGTTCGGCTGTGAGTCCCCCGCCAAGGACATGTTATTTAATGAGCTTAGCACATCGCCCAAGGGTGAGTCTTGGAAGATGTCTGCGGCGCTGAACTCGAAGATCGATAAACGATCAAGTTCGGCATCCGTGGACTCGCATGATTCGGAACATCCACCTGGAGATGAGTCTGGGGTTCCGGTGACAAAAATATTGTGTGAGTTTAAGTCCATGTGGGGCTCCAACACCAGGGAATCTGTGGCCTCCGTGATGGGGTTGAACCTCCAATCCTTGGATGCCGCAGTGTGCTCTGGATCTAAGGCCGGAGTGGTCACAGGAGCTATCTCCTAGCTGCGGTCTGATGACAGATTTAGGTCATGTTCGTCAAGGTGACCGGGAGCAGTATCGAATCCGGCAAAGATCAAATCTACATGGATGTCCGCAACGTAGTTCAAACTCCCAAATCTAACCTGATGGCCAGGGGCGTAGCTATCGATCTGCTCCAGGTGGCCAAACGAGTTGGCCCGCAGTGCGAAGCCACCGAACACAAAGATCTGTCCGAGGAGGAAGGTTTCTCCTTGGACAGTGTCACTATCAATGATTGAAGGGGCCATCGAACCTTTCGTCGACTACACAGTGGAACTCTCAATGAAAGCACCAATGTCGGTGTCAAAACTGACCAATCTCGGGTAGGGGGTCCCGAACTGTGCGTCTAAGGCCGATGGTAACAGGAGACAGGGGACATGATGTTTACCCAGGTTCGGGCCCTCTCTATGGAGGTACTACCCTATGTCCTGCTTGATTGATATTGATGAATATGAGTATTACAAGAGTTGATCTACCACGAGATCGTAACGGCTAAACCCTAGAAGTCTAGCCTGTATGACTATGATAATGAGTATCTGTCCCTCTCCGGACTAAGCCCTCTAGTTTATATAAACACCAGGAGGATCTAGGGTTACATAAGGTTGGTTACAAAGAAAGGAATCTACATATTTGATCGCCAAGCTTGCCCTCTACACCAAGGAGAGCCCCATCCAGACACGGGTGCAGTCTTTGGTCTTCGTATCTTCACAACCCATCAGTCTGGCCCATGGCTAACAGGCCGGACGCCCGAGGACCCCTTAGTCCAGGACTCCCTCAACTGGCCCAAAAGAGGTGTATCGCGGTCTCTTCGCCTGCGTCGCCGAGGAAGCTGACGACCATTACTGGCGGCAGGCACTCAATCAGCGGGCTAGAGTATGCGGGCATGTCTCGGCCGCCAGCTACGACATAGAGGTCATCGACAACGACGGCCTGAGGTGGGCTATGTCACAGGTTAAGTGGCCCACCCTCAACCCCTCGGGTTCAACCGCCATCAATCTCATCCGTGGCCCCGTCGCTGATCTCCTCTGGCTCACTGTCAACAATTTGCCATCCTACATTGCCATCGAGCCCCTTTTGATATGACATGTTCCACAACGCTGGCTTGGGATCCACAACTTCCAAGTCAGACCCCATCGACGACGACCACGAGGAGGGCACCCTCTCCGGCTCTTCCAAGGGGAAAGAGCCCATCTGCTCTTCCAAGGGGAAAGTGTCCGTCTGCGACATCAGGGAGGGCACCCTACAGCTGTGCTCTTCCAAGGGGAAGGAGCCCATCTGCGAAAACATGGAGCGCATCTAGGGTCCGTGCTCTTCCAACGGGAAGGAGCCCATCTGTGACAAGTGAGGAAACCCATGATTTGTTTTGTCGTGCCTCTTCACAAGGGGAAACCCATGATTTGTTTTGTCGAGTCCCTTTTGTAGTGTAGTGACAATATGTCCAGTTTTAATTGCTATATCTGGTTGTTTGCAGTATGCCTTGTTTATTTCAGTTGTTCACAATGTGATGCTCTATATGTGCAATTATTTACTGTGCAGTACATTTCATCAATCCAGTTTTAAACATACCGATAGGAATGCATATATTTGCTTGCTGTTAAGCTTGTTATAGCTAGCATATGCCTCTTTTATAGTTTTTTGATTGTTCGGTTGTTTGTAGTTAGCATATGTCCAATTTCAAATGCTATCTTTGGTTGTTCATAGTGTGCCTTGTTTATTCCAGTTATTCACAGCGTGTTGTTCTATATGTGCAAGTATGAATTGTGCAGTTCAATTTCATCAGTACCAGTTTCAACAATACCACTATGAATGACTACATTTGGTTGCTGCATCTTGTAGTTAACACGCCTTTCCATTTTTATTTAACAATAACCAGTGTAATTAGACTGGCACAATACCAGTTTGAATGACTATGTTTGCTTGTTGTTAAATGTTAGTCCTGCTGCAGTTAACACACCTTTTCACTTGTTTTGCTTTACTAGCATGTTTAAACCTGCACACTGAAGCTATCTTTTGGAGATTATTTTGTCTGTCATGGATAATTTTGGTTGATGTTTAGCATGTAGTGCTTAACATGCTTCTCGATGTACCTACACAGGACAATTTTGGGAATGACTGTTGTTTTTCATGGAGGTTAGTTTCATCCCATGGCTTATACATGCTCACTGTTCAGGATATCGGTAGCTGGTACCATATAGGTCAGCGGCTGATAAGGGACTAATCGGTGAATCAGACTTTTAACTGAATATATCTGCCCATTTATCGTTAGGTTAACTAGGGCCATATGTAATATATCTGAGGCTATGTAGCAACATGCACTGTACTTAATGTCTAAATATGCAATCCTAGGCTACATAGCAACAAGGAAGAGTGTTACATTAATGTTCTGATGATGTCTAGATATACGTAGAAGAGCATCAGCAACAACAACAACACAGTCATGTTTGGTTACTCAACTTAGCTGGAGGTTAGAGTTAGTTTATAGCTCATGACTAACCCTGAACTAACTCCATCCAAAAAGTTGTTTGGATGGCATGGCTAGATTGATAATAAATGCACTAGGAGAACTAGCTCCAATTAGCACCTCTTGGGTTGGATAGTTTTTTGGGTGGGTTATAGATGCAATTAGCTCAAACTAGCCCTCATGTTTAGATATACTTTAGGGCTATTTGAGCCCGAACTAGCTCAAACTAACTGTAACCCATGGATACAACAACAGTTAATCAGCCGATAATTTGTAAGAATCCAATAAACTCCTTCTGGCCCATAATATAAGATGTTAATTCATCTAATATGTGAGTATATTGGATGTTATAAGATATTATAAAAGAGTGTTGTACTACATCATTGTGCAATTGTTGTTTAGCTTCTAATATTAACTTGGTGCTTTTAGGTACATATGTCATTGGTAAAGATTCGCGCTTCGACCCTTTCTGCGCATGGGGCAATGAGATATCGATGAACCAACATCAAGTGAGGAAGCTGATAAAGATTGTTAGTAAAATGGGTCCAAAGATGACAATTAAACTATTTGTTTACACTTATCCAAGACAACAACGAACTGCAGGATGGTAAGTAAGAACTCTGCAGCCTTCTTTTTACTGTCCATAATGAGTTGTGTTAGATGACAATGTCTGAATCTTTTTCCTTTGCAGTGGTTGCCAAAGCAGTTTACTCAAGATTACCTTTCAAACTGCATGATTGGTGGGCATGCAAAGGTTAAAGTATTTCTACCAGAACACAATGATTATCTAGATGTTTTCATGAAGACCATGAAGGATGGGCGGTCAACCATCACAAGGGGTTGGACTAGAGTCGTGTGTTCCTTCTGCATGGATGAGGGCACAATATGGGCATTCCACTTCACCTTATTTAGCAACCAGAATGTATTTCGCCTCTTTCTTTACCATCTTTAATAGTACAAGTATACAACTGTGGTTCATCATTCTTTATTTGGTTCTTATGTAATTCTTGAACATATGTACCTATGAATCGAATAATGCATTGGTTGTTTGAACCTGATGAATATGAATAAAGCTATAGCATACATTCAAATTTAAATCCGGTACAATTTGAAATATCAGCAATTAAATTACGGTGAAATTGCGCTCTCTAGGTCATTACGGCACACACGGTTGGTAAAACACAAACGTTTGCGATATACGCCATAATACGAGACGATTCACAGAGAGGAAATGTGTGCAAGCATCCACACAGTTGCTGTTTGCAAAGTGTGTGCGATGTCAGACAATATCACAAACGGTGCGGGCAAACTAAACGTGTGTGATAGTTGCCTTATCATACATGATTCGCAACCATGAACTGTTTCTGATGAAGTATGCATCGTAAACGTTGCACCACAGAATAGCGTGTGCGATATTTATCGTGTACGACAATGTTACGACGGTCCGACATTTACTAATCCTATCCGACACTCGTACGACGATTAGCTAATCTTATTAATTAGTTATCACATATGGTTTGGGACAAGCGAATGTGTGTGATTGTATGCTTATCATACACGTTCTATAATAGTGAACTGTTTGTGATGGGTCGCACATCGTAAATGTAGCACCATAGAATACCGACTGTGATGGCAATGCGAGCACAAACGAGTAGGAGTACTGTATATGCATCTTGGCTCCCTATCCCCGATGGTTTATGGGTCGTGTGGGAAGGACCCCCCCTATTGCCCACACTCACTTGGCGACGGTTCTAAATGTTGTCGTGGAAAGGGGTTAAAAACCGTTTGTATAGCACCGACGCGTACCAGTGGTCGCTTTCTATTTGGGTCTGCTTCATCCATAAATGCATCAACATCATCCTGGGACTTGTTGCTGAGTATTCTGTCTTTTCCGTAGGTTCATGCAGATCAACAAAAACTTTAGCCATAGCCCTACCACGCCCTCCAGAGCGTGCCCCACGTCGTCCACCTCGGCGTCCACGGTCACCACTAGGATCCTTCTCACGCAGATCCAAATCCGCCATCATCTTCTCCACACCCGACACCGACATCGATCCAGAGGAGTCACCCGTCGCCATCTTTTGAACCCTGTCCCGACTTGAGAACATATCAGGTATTGAGAGGAGCCTTGGATCCTCCTACCACCGGGGGAAGATGATCACGACCGGGCGGCTGTCCAAGGACCACCAGCCCTAATCGGAGTAACCCAGGCGACGAACGAAGGAAAAATCACGAGCTCAACAGCAGCGACAGATCGTCCACGAGAGAAAGATAAACCCTAACGAGAGGGAAAAAGTACTCACCCACTTCCAGGTTGGGGAGATTTTTTTTAGGAAAGGCCATCATGGCTAGCTTTATTAACTTAAAAATCAATTACATTGTTTACTAGTTGGCTAATTAAGAAACCAGGAGGCTCATTAGACCAACTATCATCGCGCTTATTACAAAAACTAAACTTAGCTAGCTCATGTGCTGCAACATTTGCATCACAAAAACAATGGTTGAAGGTGACCTTTCCTATTAACGTTGCCAAATCTATGCATTCCGCAAAGATCACCACTGCTGTATCCCACCATTGGTCCTGTCCTTGACAATAATTCACCACATTAAGAGAATCAGACTCCACTTCAATCCTACTGAAACCCATAGCATTTGCGAAGGCTAGCCCGTCACGCATAGCCATTGCTTCTACTGCCGTCACGTCCGCTACATTCTGAATGAATCTACACTGTGCTGCTATAAAGCGACCCTTATCATCTCTCAAAACAGCCCCTGTTGCGCCCGTACCTTCGTCAGAATGGTATGAGGCGTCAACATTCAGCTTAGTAAAGTTTAGTTCAGGTATAATCCACTTACACCTTCCACTTACTGCCTTCTGGATTGATCCTTGATAATTTGCAACAATAGCCAATACTGAGCTCGGCCATCGGAAAGGGGACGGGCAAGAATCATGGTGAGTATGTCGTCGATGTAACCACCAAATGTACCAAGAACCTGCTGCAATGACCTCTTTGCAGTTTGTGCTTGGCATAAGTTCCAATGGCGAATCTTGTTCTATCAACAGAAACTCCAATATCGCCGACCCCGACCTGTCAACCTGTAGAGCAATGTTTACACGCTCCAGCAGCCCTAGATTCGTCCATAGGTTCTTCGCCAACACACACCAAAATAGGAGATGTCGTATATCTTCTGGCCCTTGGCGACATATTGGACACTCTCCACTTACAGGAATATGCTTATTAGCAAGTATCGATTTCAGAGGAACTATACCACGTAATGCACGCCAACAAAATATCTAGATCTTCCTCGGTACTTGCAACTTCCAAAGTTGATTCCAAATTTCAGGTTTCAAGGTACTACTTGACGTGTTATTCTCTTGAGTTTGCCCCCTGTACTTGTGCAACCATTCTACCTCATATGTAGCTTTTACAGAGAAAACACCATTGGTAGTAAGATTCCATGCAATGAAATCATCAAAAGCCTAATAGTTAATTAGGATTTGCAGGATCCTCGCTGCATCCACCGGCCAAAATAGATCTCTAATTAACTCCTCATCCCATTGGCCATCAATAGGGTTTATCAAATCATTCACCATTGTAAGCACAGTATTACCTCTTGGAGTCAAAATTCTCCTATCCGGACTAGATGGGACCCATGGATCAGTCCATACGTTAACTTTCTCCCCCGAACCAATGCGCCAAATGTACCCACGTTTGAAAGTAGCAATTCCCGCAACAATGCTTTGCCATGTAAAAGAAGAGCCCTTCTTTGGACTGGCTTGGAGGATATCAATATTTGGGAAATACTTCGCCTTAAGGATCCTAGCACAAATAGAATTTGGGTATATAATTAATCTCCAGCATTGTTTGGCAAGGAGTGCTAAGTTGAAAGAATAAAGGTCTCTGAACCCCATTCCACCATCAGACTTCGAGACACAAAGCTTCCACCAAGAAAACCAATGTAATTTTTTACTCTCCTCCTCATCTCCCCACCAAAACTGTGCAATCACATATGTGATATCTTTGCATACTCCCTTCGGCAGACAAAAAACAGACATAGCAAATACAGGTATGGCCTGAGCAACAGCCTTTAACAAGACTTCCTTCCCCCTGTAGAAAGTTGTTTTTCCATCCAACCTTTCAATAGTTTCTTAATCTTCTCACAAAAGTGCTTAAAACAATCACTTCTATCTGCTCCAACCATAGCCGGCAGGCCCAAGTATTTATCTAAAAGTGCTTGAGTGGTGATGTGTAGCTTCTCACAAATTTCATCTCTAGCTTGATCATTAGTATTTGGGCTAAAGAAAACACTGGATTTACCCAAACTTACCAATTGTCCTGAATTTTCACAATAGATATCCAACACATGTTGTAAGGAAGTTGCATTTAACATGTCTGCTCTCATGAGAATCAGAGAATCGTCAGCAAGTAAAAGATGTGAGACTAACGATGCATTCCTGCACACTCTTATCCCATCGATGCCACCAACTTCTTCTTCATACTACAACATGATGGACAGGCCTTCTGCACAAATCAAGAACAAATAAGGTGATAATGGGCCACCTTGTCGAATTCCCCTTGATGGTGTAAACATGTCAGTCTCTTGTGAATTGAAGCGCACTCTGTATTTGACTGAGCTAACGCAAGCCATTATAAGATCATTCCATTGGTCATCAAAACCCAACTTATGCATCACGTTCTTCAAGAAAATCCATTCGACTCTATCATAAGCTTTATGCATGTCTATTTTTACTGCACACAAGCCCGCCTGACTATTCTCGATATTTTGATTTTATGAATACATTCATAGGCAACACGGATATTATCAGTAATCATTCTACCAGGAACAAAGGCGCTTTGAGTGGGAGATATAATATCTGGTAGAATATTCTTCAGTCGAAAAGACAACATCTTCGATATGATCTTATATAGCACATTGCATAAACTAATAGGACGATATTGAGTTATTAATTTTGGAGAATCTACCTTGGGGATTAAGACAATGGATGTATCATTCCATTCTGGTGGTATCTCCTTCGAATTTATCGCATTCAGAACAGCCACAGTAATTTCCTCACCAAGAATGTGCCAGTACTTTTAAAAAAATATTGCATGTAAACCATCTGGGCCAGGGGCCTTGAGGTCACCTATATTAAACACTTCTTTTTGTACATCATCTACGGAAAATGGAGCCAAGAGCATGCTATTCATCTGGTCTGTTACCTTCCTATGCACCCTTTGGAGTAATTCAGAGTTGGTTTGCTGCACTCCAGACTCAAATAGGTTAGTAAAATAACCTTGGGCATGTGGGTTTAATTCTGCCGTACCTTCCATAATATCACCATTCTCATCCTTCAATTTTTTGATATAATTTCGTTTCCTCCTTGCTGCCACAAAAGCTTGAAAGAAAGCTGTATTTATATCACCAAACCGGAGCCAGTCTACTCGAGAATGTTGCATGCATTGGATCTCCTCAAGTTCCAGTAGATATTCCATCAACTCAGCTAACTCCTTCCTCTTGGTTTCATTCTCATTCGTCATCGGACCCGCCATTGCTTCCTCTAGTTCCCGTTGTGCTTTCCGAAGCCTTTTCTTTGGTTTTTTGAGCACCCTTTGATCCCAATCGTGAAAAGCTGAGTGCATACGCGAGAGTTTCTCGAATACCCCCGAGACCTTGGGATCGGTACCAAGTTTGTCCCAGGTTTCTTGTACCAGGTTGGGGAAAAGATCTTCCCGTAGCCACCGCGCTTCAAATCTCTTAGGACCCTGCTGATTCGGGCTGACACCAACAAAGTAATCGGTATCAACAAGCAGTGGTCTATGGTTAGAATGATTAAAATTCTGGTGTTCTAAATTTGCATTAGGAAATAAGTCTGCCCATGCATCATTGATCAAACCTCTGTCGAGCCTCTCCCTTATTCTCCCACGGCGCCAAGTAAAAATATCACCAACATAGCCCATATCATGCAAATTTCAGTCATCGATCGCTTGCTGGAACGCCGTCATGTACTATGATGGACGTGGATTCCCCCCTTCCTTTTCATGCAAATACTATATTTCATTCAGGTCCCCTATCAATAGCCACGATAACATATTATTTTGGTGCAAATTACGCATCCGCTGCCAAGTGAGATGCTTGTTTTCCCACCGGAATTCTCCATACATTCCGGTCAGCCGCCATGTTGCATCACCATCACTTGTAATCTGGACATCAATGAACATTGGATCCAAACCAAGACGCTGGACCCTAACCTCATTATTCCAAAGCAATATCAATCCTCCACTTCTCCCATTACTAGTACATACCATTTTCTGATCCATCTTTAACCATCGTCTCAAACATTCAGCCGGATAGCTATCGAGGCGTGTCTCCGACAAGAACATCACATCGGGATGGCTACTTCGCTGGACGTCCAGCAAAGCTCGAACTGTCGGTTCATTCCCAAGCCCCCCCGATAGTTCCATGATAAGAGTTTCATTGCTCCCGGCGATCACCCTCAAGGGGTGTCGCCGATCCTAAATCATTTGTAAGACTTGACACATTATTAACTGCCTGACCGTCCAAACCTCTCAGTTTCTTCTTATTCAAACACTTCTGTGGCGTATTCGCACCGGTATGGTCTAACTCCTTTTCATCCACTTCCCCTTTAAAATGATGAACTTTTTTTGCTACTGTTGCCAACTCTGGGTGCTCATTTGATTTCGATCCAACAAAAGTAACTAGTGCTGACTTAGAATCTGAAACTATGATACTTTCATTCTCCTTGACCGAACCTAAATTGCTGTCCTCAGCAAACCTTTTTCCCAAGATATGTTCTAATCCAGCTCCCATTCGCACATCTTGACTTGCTGTGGTAGGAGCCATCTCACCTCCCCCAACAGATGTCGGATTATTAGCATTTTCTATGTAGACATAATTATGCCTCCAACTAACAGGGCTAGCCAAACCATCATTAGAACTACCATGCTGATAGTGTTGCATGTTGTTTCCACGTCCTCTCATTGGGACTCGACTGAACCCTCTTCCACCCCCTGAGTTATCATCATCCCCATTCTTTTGGCGGTCGCCGCCACCGCGGCCACCCCGGCCTCCACCTCTACCTCGCCTTGAGGCAATGATGAAACTCCCCCATTCAAACTTTGTTTTGTCATGCTCTCCTATCCCGCACTCTTCATGCCAATGCCCCATTAGACCACATGCATTGCAGAAAGTTGGCAATTTCTCAAACTTAACTAAATATTTCTTAGTTTCTCCTGCCTTTGTAATACCAACAGCGCGTGGCAGTTTCTCGTTCACATCCAGCTTCACTCTCGCCCGGATGAATTCACCAATAAATCCGTTTGGTAATGTCACCTGCACCTCCTGGACCACGCCCACTCGAGATGCTAAATTCTCAAGGCCCTCTTGCTCTTCAAGACCCCATCAGGCAATCTATGGATCTGACACCAAGTTTCAATAGTATCTGACTTGATCTTTTCTGGGTTTGAGAAGCCATCATACTCAGCAAATATTAGTATAGCTCCATGAAAATCCCAGGGCCCTTGATGCATCGCCTTATTCCAGTCACCTAGGCAATTAAATTGGATTGAGAAAAGGTTTGCGTTTATCCTTCTCCACACCACAGTTTGGGCAGGATTCCAAGCAGCTCGCATGTCCGCGATCAAAGCACTCTGACTAAAATTCTTGTTTGTCGGGAGTCGGCCTAGGGCTAGCCACTTGGGCTTAATATCCTCAACATCTATTTCGTCTTCCCAAACCAGATCATCCACTTTCTTGTCCTGCAGATTCAACCTCTCCAACAGTTTACCTGTATCCTCCATCCCTTGATCCATCAACCCACTGCCTTCTCTTGTTGCCGCCATGGAGGCTTCGAAGCTTCAAAACCCTAGATCACCCATGGACCCTACTCCGCCCAAGGACCAGAAGAGAGCAGCCTTGAGGGAGGGCAAAACAGACGTTTAGGAATTGTTACGAACGTCCCACCATCAAGGGCGAACGGATGGAAAACTCACGACGGTGGAGGCCATCGGAGAACTAGAGAACCCTAGGTTCGTGACCTAGGGGAACAAGACACCGAGCACCGTGGTGGTCTTTCTTTCCTGCTTCTACATGTCCGTGCCTTGCCCTTCCAGGTTGACACCGAGCTTCTTATGGCAACTTTGCATTAACCTACAATTTCTTTTTCTTTTTGCCGCAAATTCCTTTTTTCTCAAAAGTTCTAACGTGTTTCTAAAGAAATGGTCACTCACATAAAAGTGAAACCTTCGCAATTGTTTTTTTCGAGAGTACGCAAATTGCGTACCATATTTTTATAGAAGGGAGAAAAATTGATTACAAGAGGCCGATAGTAGTGCGGACACCACCATTAGCCCACCCACACCATTACAAGAGAATAAGCTACACTCTCACGAATCTTCGTAAACCACCTACTCCGCCTCTAGCAAGTTTCCATTCTTTAATCTCCTCAAGAATGCTACTCGTCAGGGCCTGCGCATCTAACTGTTGTTCTCTCCAATTGAAGACACGAGCGTTCCGCTGCTTCCACATGGACCACGTGGCACATATAACCAAAGTGTCAAACCCACGCCTCTCCTTCTTTTGGAAGGCTTGTCTCTGCGCCATCCACCATTCCAGAAAGCAATCTTGGGGTGTCGTGACCGCGGTAGGCAGGTTTAGAACATCAAAGCAGCGATGCCAGGTCTCACGGGCATAGACACATTGTGCAAGGATATGATCAACATTATCCACCTCCTGGAGACATGTGTAGCATGCGGAAGGTTTGTCCTGAAGGCCATGCCTGGCACGACGATCCGAAGTCCAGATTCTCTTTTGCGTGGCCAACCAAGAGAAAATTTTGCACTTGAGTGGAGCCCAACTCCTCCAAATGGCTTTGGCCTGGGGGAAAGAGACCAAGCCGTGGCAAAGAGTGACATAGGTGGACTGCGCTGAATAAGCTTGTGAGGCAGCACAGGGCCAAGAAAACACGTCCTCCATGTCGAGGTCTCGCTGCACCGTGGAGATGGCCAGCCGTAGATGCATGACTTGTAGAAGCACTTGGAAGGAGTTGCTGTCCGGGATGTCCAAAACCCATCTCTCATCCACAATGGCTTGCTGCACAGTTCTCTGATTTATCGTCCGAGTGTCGATTAGGGCATGAACCATGGGTGCAATGTCCTTAACCGCAAAGCCATGGATCCATCGATCTCTCCAGAAAAGTACTTTATCTCCTCTCCCAACAGAGATATGCACCAGGCTGTCGAAAATTGCTCTAGCATCATCATCCACAAAAAGAGAGAGCCCTTGCCATGGCCTGTTCGGATCTGTGCGTCGGAGCCACTCCCACCGAACCCTAAGGGCAAGCCCTTGCCGGTGCAAATCCTTGACTCCCAGCCCACCAAGCTTCAAGGGACGACATATAGAGTTCCATGCCACCAAGCATTAGCCACCATTGACTTTATCTTTGCCAGCCCAAAAGAAGGCCCGCATCCAACTATTAATGTCTTCCAGCACCCAAGCCGGGGCTTCGAGGATGAGCAGCTGGTGGATCGGCCTCGCCGCTATGATAGAGTTCACAAGAATCAGGCACCCAGAACGCTGCATTAGGCCACGCTGCCATGCAGGGAGGAATTTTCTCATGAGATCGAGCAAGGGTTGCCAATCAGCCTTGGTGAGCTGCTTGATCGCAAGCTGGAGCCCGAGGTATCGGCACGGGAAGTTGGTCAGCGGGCACTGGAGGGTTGCCAGGATTCTCTCCTTGTCCTCCTGATCGCCATGAATGAGCGTGGCAGTAGATTTTCTGTAGTTGACCTTGAGGCCCGAAGCCTCGCCAAAAATCTGTAGCCCACATCTGATGAACTCGAGATCTTGCCTGAGGGGGTGTATGAAGAGGGCTACATCATCTGCGTATATGGAAAGACGCTGATGTGCCGAGATGCCCCTGTAGCTTGTAATGATTCTCTCCTCAAGGGCTCTGGCGAAGATGGCTGTGAGGATATCCATAGCAATCACAAACAGGAGAGGCGAGACAGGGTCTCCTTGTCGCAGACCTTGGGCATGGTTGATGCGCCTACCTTGGTCACCATTGATCACAATTCTGGTGGAAGCTGATTGCAGTAGAATGATAATCCAGGAGATCCAACGATCACCGAATCCTTTGGCCTTGAGGACTTCGAAGAGAAAGGGCCATGAGAGAGAGTCAAAGGCCCTGGAGATATCAAGCTTGAGGAACACGCCTTTGCTTTTTCTCGCCAAGATCTTCCTAGCCACCTGCCGCACGAGTAGAAAGTTGTCGTGCAAGCTTCGTCCCTTTGACGAAAGCAGACTGATTGAAGGTGACGATATCTTGCATCCGCGGTCGTAATCTGGTGGCAAGCAACTTGGCGAATAGCTTGGAAATGCTATGGGGCATGCTAACGGGGCGAAAGTCAGCCACCGTGTCCGCGTCCGCCCTCTTGGGGATGAGCACAATCAACGCCCGATTCAGCTTGGCAAAATCTCGGCCGTCCCCAACAAATATTTTGAGAAGGGCGGCCATTATATCCTTTTTTATGATGTTCCAGGCCTTATGATAGAATGCTCCTATAAAGCCATCCGGGCCCGGAGCACGATCCGCAGGCAGCTCCTTGATGACAGCCCACACCTCCTCCTCGGTAAAGATCTCCTCCAAATCACTAAGGTCCATCGACTCCACGCCCAAGAACTGAAAATCAATAGTGTGATTTTGGGTGTGGGCAATCCCAATGAGTGATTGGTAGGTTTCAGAGAACACCTCCTCCATCTTGTCATGATTTGTGAGGATCTCATCTCCGTGCCTAATATGAGTAATGAAGTTTTTAGCACGCCTTCCGTTCCCTACAGCCTGGAAGAATTTGGAGTTGGCATCGCCCTCTTTCAGCCACCGAAATCTGAATCTTTGCGTGTCAATGGTACGCTCAAGGGAGGCCAGCCCCAGCAGAGAGTGTTTCAGCGTGTGCCTTAACCATAGCTCAGATTCTGTCAGATGCCTAGCCTCCTGCGCCTTGTCAAATCTGTTGTCACCCCCTCGCTGCAAAGCCAATATCGCAGCCGTTTTTTTTTCAGCGCCCGCGCTCGCCCACCCGAGCTCCCGCGCTCCCACCCCGCACTCTTCCCCCAGGCGGCGGCGACCGCGCCACCGTCCCCCTCCGCCGGAGCTCGCCGACGCCCTCCTCCCTCCTCCCCCTCCCCCCCTCCCCCCCCCTCCGCCCGCCCCTCCCCAACCCCCCACCCAGCCGCCCGCCGCCGCACCACCCCCACCAGCCGTCACTCCGTGGTTCGCAGCCCGCCTCCCGAACCCCATCTCTCCCCGCCACGCCTCCCCCGTCCGCCATCTCTGCCCTGTCGCCTCCCCAGACAGTTGCAGAACCCTCCCGAGGTAAGGTTTCTCCCTTTTCTTTTTCAAGTTCATGGTGGATTGACTCTATATGATGCAATTTTCCTGTGTATACTGTATAATGTATATGCATATATGGTTGAATTTTTGCGCATGTGAATTTGATTATACATCTGTTCGTGAATATGTGATGGAATTTTTATGCATACATTATGGAATTTGTGAGGGCATGTATGTTCAAATTGATGATGTGCATACGCGATGCAATTTTTCTGCATATACGATGGGATTTCTGATTATATAAAGATAAAAAAGAAGTAGAGGCTGAGAGATATGGCAATTGCTGGAGTTGGGGGCTTTTTTGGGGCTCAAAAAGTAGGGTAGCACTACTAGCCCTTTAGGGCCTCCTGCTGGAGATGCTCTTACTTTCTTGCTGCCTCCAAGTGGCGTGTCCCCATTCTTTTGTTGGACTTCAGCCACTGACATAAGCAGGAGAGGGGGGGGGGGGGCAGTTGCCGTTCCTACGGCGCGAGGAATGGCGCGACACGTGGGGGACGCGCGGCGGAGCGAGTGGAAGCGTCGATGACTCTGGTAAGATGAACTGCACTGGAAACTTTCAGTCCATACTGGTAACCGACTAGGGGCATGTACAATGGTACTATCTTGGGAGTGCCAGATAGGATAAATGATGAGGTGGAGGAGAGAGAACTCTTAAGAAAAGTCTTGTCTTCTCTTATTTAAGAGAAGACGAAAGATGATCTCTTAGCACAATATGTGTCACCACATTTTTAGGAATGTCTAGTTATTGAAGATAAGGCTAAGAGATGACCCATTGTAGACATATTTTTTTGTCATCTCTAAATTACATGCAAAACTTAAGATAAGACTATCTTATCAACCATTGTACATGGCCTAGGAAAATGACTGGTTTATAAACTTCGGCCTATCCAGGATTGTCTCCCAGTAGAGTCGGTAAAGAGTACAGACTAGAGTGTATATGGTAGAGGACTAGGTATGGTTGTGTATAGGGTGTAGGGTACTTGAGTATGAAGTACCACCTGCACCTTCCTCAAATTGTTTCCTTCTAAGTTCTAACCAGATTAATTATAAATAAACTAAGAGTTTAAGTGATTGGATTTCATTGAAAAGAACTTCAATCATTAAAGAGTGGACAAACATTTTGAGTAAAGAACGCGCATACCAACTTAGGGAAATATGTCTACTTTGAACAATCATCATTTATCCCATTAGTTTGTTTATATCAGTTCTGGTGTTGAAAATTCAGTCAAAGTAGGCAATTATTTGATGTACTCATCGGTTCACTCAATTCGGTTTATCTTTTATGAACATTTACTTGGGTATTCCCCTGTTTTACTTTGAAAGTATTGTGGATATGTGGCTCTCAACGTTGTAGCTTATATCTGTTTCAAATATGCAACGGTTGCGGCTCTCAATTTTAAATTATGCATTGGTGGCTTGTTAGGTAGATCATGGTTAGACATTTTTTCTTGCAGCTTATCCAGGCTTTAATATTTTCCTGGCTCCGGTACTGGACGTGAAGGATGTTTGTTCTGAGCCAGATCGAGCACAACCTGCCCATGCCTCCGCACTTGCTGAATCGCCCTCTCGTTGACGCCATCAAGGCCGAGCTTGAGAGGCTCTTCCTGGATAAGGTAGTGTGAACTTGGTCACATTATCACCAGTGCATGGCAAGATTTTGTTTACACTACTGGAATTCTGTTCCACTCGATTGTTCTTAATTGTATTTCGCAATCTGTGTTTGGACTTGTACTGCAGGTGGTTGCAAATCTCGGTCTCTGCGTGTCCGTCTATGACATCCTTGCCGTTGAAGGTGGATTCATCTTTCCTGGAGAGGGCTGCTCGACGTATAAAGTAATTTGTGCTATCATTTTGCCATTCATTATCTGTTAAGGGATGTGAGATGTTGTATGTTGTTTAGTGTATGCTCTGTAAACTTTGTACAAGGTCAAGGCTTAAGGGTGACTACATTGTTTGTGCAATTGAGTTGAATACCTAAAATTCCAGTATGTTTTTAGTTCTTTCCTGTGCAGTTTATCACTGGTGTTCATGTAGTTACCCCAGAGCCTTTCTTAGTAGTGCTTAGCATTTGATTGTTGTGCTTACATAGAACTGGAACTTTTGGGATTAATACGACATGTTGATCACTAAGATAGTTTGTCTCTTGACATTAAACTGTTTAATAGCAGTTTAAAAAAACTACAGTTTTGAACAGGAGTAGTTCCCCCAATCTGTACTTATTTAACTGACTATTCCAGTTTGCCTTGCTGTAAGTTAATAATGATTATTTCTCTGCCTCAAGTGCGTAGTCTTGTCTTTTCCTAGGTAGTGTGAATGACTCATTATAGATAGCATGCCAAACTTGCACCATGGATGCACTCTCTTCCGGCATTGCTGTTAGTACAAATTTTGTGACCTCGTAATTCGAGGCTTTACACATTTTGCAGTTCATGTTTATGTTCCCTTCATTTTCCCCATCCTGGACAGGTTTCCTTTAGGTTATTGATGTTTAGGCCCTTTATTGGGGAGGTTCTTGTTGGGAAGATCAGCGGATATGATGAGAAGGGATTGCAAGGTGACTTAGTTATTTTCTCATTGGCCTTTTGTTTGCTAATTGGTTTACAACCTGCTGTAACCCCTTTCTCAATTCATGCCTATTTTCTGTTGAAATATGTGCAGTTTCAGCAAATTATTCAGAATATTAAATCCTAGTTCTAACATAGTATGAGTGTAATAACAACATATATATGAATTACATACGGGTGCTACTGTCAAAATTCAGAGCAACTACCAAAATTATATACATGAATTACTTGATTAACCAAACCTGTGCTCACTGTCATCTTGCGGATGTCACTAATTAGAGATAAATTCAGTTCTAGTGCCTTTAAAATTTCTACCAACAAGTAGATTGTTATTCCTTACAAAGGATAAATAGCAGTGATAAGATGAACGCTACTAAGCAAGTCAAGTGCAGATATTAAGCAAGAATAACAGAGGCACACACCAGGTTCTGAAGTTCTGTTCTATATAGTACTATCAGTTGCAGCTATTCACTTGCTTTCAAATAAATTCTAGTTGCAGGTCAAACTCAACAAACTAGTTAAATCATTCAGATAGCAAGTAGAATAAACAAGAACAATCACTTCCGTCGACAGCACTCGAAGTTGTTGTGTCGATGAGGCAAGGCACGTCGGGTTGACACTGTCCCAGAAAACCTTTACGCCGATGTACCGCGGAGTTGTTAGCGAGCCCTCGGTGATACAATGCTGCTCCACGGACCGAGGCACACCGAGAGGAATCGAGGAGCGGGAGGTTGCTGCTCAAAGCCAACACGCGTACAGGCCAAGCATGCGAGCACTAGATAGGACACCAACTTGTTGCTGCACACTGAGTTGAACCGGAAGGAACTTGATGCTCCAATTCTGTTTTCCTCTAGGAGAGAAGGTGTCTGACTTAGATGGAGTATGCCACCGCTGCACAGCGGCCGCCGCACGGCTCGCACCGAGCCTGGAGTGGGGATCGGATCGATCCCCCTTTACCAGGTCTCCATGGTTGCCTGACAACCTTATCTTTTCTCTCCTCTCTCTATGACACTTTGCCCCACTAGTTCTCCTTTATCTACAGAATTTCGAATTTCTTTACGTCAATAAAACTGGGAAATTCATAGAAAACGCTCAAAGTATACAACATTCTGCAGGGGAACTTTTCGCAATTCTCTTAGAGAAATAAACCAAGCTTAGTATTTCATTGTAGACTCCCGGATTTCATTTTCTTGTAAGCATGTACATTTAATTGACTCCTGCTGACATGTTTCTCCTCTTTTCAACTATGTTGGAGTATTGGTACTTTGTATGCCCACAAGATTTAAATAATCCATGCTCCCATCCTGTTCTGGGAACTATTAAAAATGTTATTACTATGTAATTCTGTGACATTTGTGAAGCTGTACCCGCAAAATGGTGGGCTTTAACTGCTATACTGTTTTCCTTGTTCAGTTTCACTTGATTTTTTCACCGATATATGCATCCCGGGACACTTGATGCAGTTTGGCACAGTGAGGTAACACATTGATCTGTTTGGATTTTATTTTGCAGTACACAGGCCTCTAGTATTATTTGCAAATTGAGGTGTAGTTTATTTACCATTTTATCTCCAGGTTATATTGTGTCTCATTTCTTTGTTCATATGTATCCAGGGGGGAAGATGGTAGGTGGGCGTTGAAGACTGAAGATGGTGATGAACTTCATCTTGACATTGATGATGAGGTTAATCCCAAGCAATTACTATTTCATATAGTCCCTAGCCACAAAAAGGCTTACGACCATCCCAATCTCTATGCAGATACGATTCTTGGCATCTAGCATAAAATACCCACCTATACCAGTTGAGCAAAAGGAGGATGACAAGCCATTTGCTCCAATGCAGATCAATGTATGTCTTCTTCCTTGTGTGTGTATTATCATATAGAGATACAGCGTGCACTGCACTGGCAGCACAGCAAACTTGAATGCATCTACCGATGGCTGCACAGCTGATTAATTGGAGTAAATTAACCCTTCTACAGGGGAGTATTAAAGGAGATGGTCTTGGCCTTCTTGCTTGGTGGGCGGCAGTAGAGGGCGAGGAAGAGGAAGAGGAAGAGGGTGAGGGAGATGGTGAGGGTGAGGAAGAGCAAGAGCAATAGCAGCAAAGTTGTTTCTGGTAACTCTCTGTGTAACTAGAAGTTTAGACCATAAGCTAGGTGGCATGCTAGAAACTTGTAATGGCTGTTAGGAATTGATGATCTGCTGCTGCACAGTTTGTGGTAACACTGGCAAGCAAGCAAGCAAAGAAGAAGAATGGCCAGATTTGAAGTGGAAAACATAGGGCACTGTGAGACATCTCATCCTAGTTGAACTTGCAACGATCGATGGCTATTTCCCAGTTGATAACTGATAAAAATCCGAATCATGTTTGAACTAGAGACAGACAGGGTGCAAACAAATAGGAGTACGTCGGAAGCAGAGAGGTACATGCACATATGAATAACTTTTACTCCATCTGTTCCATATTAGTTGCTGCTAAAACGGATATTGATACATTCGCTTCAGTGACGACTAATATGAAATGGAGGGAGTACATCACAACTTTGCCTCATTTTGACATCGGCAAGAGTAGAGAGAGCACCACACGGCTCCCCTTCTTACCAAACATGATAACCAGCAAATAGACGTCTAAAGAAAAGCATATAAAAGAAAGTTATGCAAGTAGAAAATGCGAAAGGAAAACTTATGATTTTATATAGAAGAAAAGCAAACGAGAGGGAACCATGGATTTTTTAAAAAGAATACTGCTTTCATTGAGAGTTGAACTCAAGACCTCCCGCTTACTAAACGGGTGCTCTAACCAACTGAGCTATGAAAGCTGTGATAAAATCATTTCGGGTTTATACCTAACATTATTCTACACTGATCCAACGGATCCTGGCATGCATCACTGTAGCAACATCCTTGTCCTGTCCAAAACCACTTGTCATTTTGGTGACAATGTATTGTACTGCTAAAAAATTAAACTGGCTATTGTTGTTATTTGGATCGGTCAGTACTTCCTTTTCTAGAATTCATTTCAGAGAGGGCCGCTTTAGCCAATTCAAAAGGGCAAAAAGATATTGAAATTATAGATGTGGTTGAAGTGCGTGTGCCTCTCTGATATAACCATTACATACTTACATCCAGCTTAATTAACTACCCTCGAAACACACGGAATAGCCAGACAATAAAGCCAGATACGCTCCGTGGTGATCTGCATGGTGGAACACCACGGGCAGAAGCTGCCAAACTGCAAAAGAAATCTGCCGTGTCGTCCTTCTCGCTGGCAACCGGCGACCTGACGCCAGGAGCGTTGTCTTTTTTTTATATAAACAAGGCAAGAGACTTCCATTTCATTAATTATGAAGAAGGTTTAGACATAAGCCGCAAAACGGCAAAAACAAAAGAAAAAGACTACTCTCGCGACATAAGAGTACTCAGATGACTGGCTCCAGCCAGCATTCAAAGATGGGTCTCCTCTTTGATCTTCGCAACGACGACGGTGGTCGGGGTCGCTGTGTTGCGGAACACTCTCCCATTTCGCTCCTTCCAAATTTTCAACGAGACAAGCATAATAACCAAGATAATCGCCTTCTTGATGTGGCCTCCATAGAGGATCGTTTTGAGCCACCAATCATGAATAGAGACCTCGTGCCGCCAAGCCACCGTAGATTGGCCGTGAATGCCAAGCCAAGCGATGATTTCATTCCAAACTTGGGCGTTGAATCTACACTGGAAGAGAAGGTGATCAACTAACTCCTGAACCTGCTTGTAAAAGGGGGTATAGGCCGCAATTCGGTCATCCCTGCAGTTTCAACTGATCGGCCGTCCACACGTGATTTTGAATGACCAACCAAGCAAAAAAATTGCACTTCGGCGAAGCCCAAGTCTTCTAGATCCTGGTAAAGGTCGGACTGAGAACTTGTCCCGCAAACTACGTCATGTAAGCGGTGGCCACAGAATATTCATCACTAGAAGTGAATTTCCAATGTATCATGTCCTTCCTGTCCAGGCTGACAGTAACATATTGTAGCATCCACCAAAGAGTGGCGAACTCTTAGATATGGGTCAAGGAGAGGCCCTGACTAGTGTCGATCTGCCTTATTCAGAAGTTGTAATCAAGCGCCTTGCTGACCAAACACACCTTTCTTTTAGATGTCTCAAAGATTTTGGGCGCGACATCTTTGGGTCGGAGACCATTAAGCCATGGCGATTCCCAGAATTTTGCCTTTTTGCCATCACCAATGGTCACAGTCGTGAATGACGTGAATAGATCTCTGTCAGCATCACTACAAGGTGTCTCCATTCCGGCCCAAGTCTTAGGGGGGTCGGCCCACTTGAACCAAAGCCAGTGAAGTCAAAGAGCGGTCGCAAATTTCTTGAGGTTTAGCACACCCAGGCCGCCATAAATCTTGGGCTTGCAGACTAGATTCTATTTAACCTTACATTTGCCGCCATACACCTTGTCGCGGCCTGCCCAAATAGGCATGTCTCAGGCTATCGATTTTCTTCCAAACTTCAACTGGGATATCCAGAGGTGTTAGATGATA
This sequence comes from Triticum urartu, assembly GCF_003073215.2. Classification (NCBI taxonomy): domain Eukaryota; kingdom Viridiplantae; phylum Streptophyta; class Magnoliopsida; order Poales; family Poaceae; genus Triticum; species Triticum urartu. Next base: position 211,605,961 of record NC_053028.1, on the reverse strand, counting down.
GATTGCTATGGTCGTGAGGACCACTTTGACCAAGATGATGTGTCCAGGGGCAGCCACATGCATAGCCGACCAAGGTGGGAGCTTGCCCGCAATCTTGTCCTCAAGGTACTGGAAATGGATGCACTTTAGCCTCGTGACTGAAAGAGGAAGGCCAAGGTACCGCAAAGGAAAAGAGGTCCAGACAGCAGGGAAGGCCCGAAGGATGTCATCAAGGTCGATGTTGGCACAAGGATGGGCGCAACCAAACTTTGGTTACAGTTGGTGACAATGCCGGGGACATCACCAAAGGAGTTCAGTGTCGAGGCCAGAAACTGAATGTCCTCTTTGATTGGTGCAACGAAGGAGCGTTGTCCTTCTCGCCCGCAGCGGGACTTTTCCAGCGCTTGATCTGGGCCTTAAACCTCCCCTCGGGTTCGTTCCAGTTTGCGGGATTTCAAGTGTCTGAACCTATCCGAACACTTTAAGTGAGCAGCATTGGATGACTAAAAATTTCTGGGCCATTTGACCCGAACATTTACATTCAATTGGTGATTTGCATTGGAGTTGACCTAAGCTTATAACGATCAATGTTATACACCTCAACGCCCCCTTCCAACTAAAACATGTTGGGGACACCTCGAAGTTAAGGACAACTCCAATGTGGTACATCAAAACAGACACACCAAATGTTTGCGGACATGTCCGGGGATAGGCGAGCGGTAGTTGGCCATCCAACCATATTCATCAAATGTTCGTCCCTTGTCCAATGAAGAGAGGAGAGAAGGGGGAGAGAAGCTTTGTGAGTGGGTCCAAGGTTTGGTTGTAGCGTGTCCAAGCTCCCCCAAACCACTTCCACATTTGATACTCCCTCAATTTTTATATACAAGGCCACAAACTCAAATTACAGGTATCAATGTAAAATTTAATGTCTGCTTTGAAAGTCAGTTTTTTTATCTGTTTACTGGGATCATTAATACTCCACATGCATGCAAGAAAACCGAGTGGAGGAAGTAGCTCACTTTCATTATGACTGCATGCATGCAACTATTAAACAGGTTGCTAGCACGAGAAAATATCATTAATTTTGCCTCGATTACTGTTGGTGGCCTTATATAGATGCAAAATGTATATTTCATAGTGATCTTGTATATAAAAATGAAGGGAGTACCTGTTTGTGGGATTTTGGACATTATCCATGTCCACGGACATTTGATGTACCCCGTTGGATGATAAAAGGTGCCTGAACCGCCCAGTGTAAACATTATAAGCGATTTGGTGTACCCGTCGCACATGCCCTAAAATTTAGCATGTAGGTTTTCTCTTTGATTAAAATAATCTCATGTACATTCTTGTGAGTGGGAAAGCGGGTCGCATGTGTCCATGGTAGAGGCGGTTGGACCCTCTCGATCGGGCGACACGTGGTGCAATGAATCTCAAAGCAGTCGACCAAGTTATCTCCTAGTTCCCATTAACAAATATTGATTTTGTACATTTATTTGCCTCAGTTCATTCTCTTGTGCGAAGATTTATGGAGCGGGTCACAACACCAACCTCTACTAGCTAGGCCATCACTGACGCAATCAAGCAGCAGGCGGTGCCGAGAGCGGGGCGGCGACGTGGTGGCCATGGAAGGAGCGACAATGGCTCCATGTGCGAGCCCTTGGGGCTCTAGGCCATCCCTGACGCAATCAAGCAGCAGGCGGTGCCGAGAGCGGGGCGACGACGTGATGGCCATGGAAGGAGCGACAATGGCTCCATGTGCGAGCTCTCGGGGCGCCAAGGAGCCTTGTCGTCAACGGTGGGAGAGATCAACGGGGACTGGGCTACAGTTGTTGGGGAATGTAGTAATTTCAAAAAATTTCCTACGCACACATAGGATCATGGTGATGCATAGTAACGAGAGGGGAGAGTGTTTTCTACGTACCCTCGTAGACCGTTCATGGAAGCGTTATATCAACGCGGTTGATGTAGTCGTATGTCTTCACGATCTGACTGATCCAAGTACCGAAAGCACGGCACCTCCGAGTTCTGCACACGTTCGGCTCAGTGACGTCCTCGCCTTCTCTATCCAGCAAGAGGGTCGAAGTAGTAGATGAGTTCCGGCAGCACGACGGCGTGGTGACGGTGTTGGTGAAGAACAATCTCCGCAGGGCTTCGCCTAAGCGCTATGAAAACTATGACGGAGGATAAACTAGAGGGGACGGGGTTGCCGACACATGGCTTGGTGTTTCTTGATGTGTCTTGGGTGCTAGCCCTGCCCCTCTATTTATATGTCGAGCCTTGGGGTCAAAACTTGGAGTAAAAGCCTCCACAAAGTCGGTTTCACCCGAAAGGCAAGAGTCCTTTTCGGACTCCAGGGCCAGACGCCAGGGTTCCCGGCGTCTGGACCCAGACGCCAGGGACCCCGGTGTCTGCCCCCTGGACTCCGCAAAACTTCCTTTTGTGCTTCCAAAAACCTTGTGGGCTTTCCCCTTTGTCCCAAATAAAGTGTTCTAGTACCCAAACATTTCGGGAAACATCCGGAACCCCTTCCGGTGAATTCCGAAACCCTTCCGGAGTCCAAACACTATTATCCCATATATCAATCTTTATCTCCGAACCATTCCGGAGTTCCTCGTCATGTCCGTGATCTTATCTGTAACTCCGAACAACATTCGATCACCAACATACATAACTCATAGTACTATATCGTCAACGAACGTTAAGCGTGCAGACCCTATGGGTTCGAGAACTATGTAGACATGACCGAGACACCTCTCTGGTCAATAACCAATAGCGGGACCTGGATGACCATATTGGCTCCTACATATTCTACGAAGATCTTTATCGGTCAGACCGCATAACAACATACGTTGTTCCCTTTGTCATCGGTATGTTACTTGCCCGAGATTCGATCGTCGGTATCTCAATACCTAGTTCAATCTCGTTACCGGCATGTCTCTTTACTCGTTCCGTAATACATCATCTCGCAACTAACTCATTAGTTGCAATGCTTGCAAGGCTTATAGTGATGTGCATTACCGAGTGGGCCCAGAGATACCTCTCCGACAATCGGAGTGACAAATCCTAATCTCGAAATACGCCAACCCAACAAGTACCTTCGGAGACACCTGTAGAGCACCTTTATAATCACCCAGTTACGTTGTGACGTTTGGTGGCACACAAAGTGTTCCTCCGGTAAACGGGAGTTGCATAATCTCATAGTCATAGGAACATGTATAAGTCATGAAGAAAGCAATAGCAACAAACTAAACGATCAAGTGCTAAGCTAACGGAATGGGTCAAGTCAATCACATCATTCTCCTAATGATGTGATCCCATTAATCAAATGACAACTCATGTCTATGGTTAGGAAACTTAACCAATTTTGATCAACGAGCTAGTTAAGTAGAGGCATACTAGTGACACTCTGTTTGTCTATGCATTCACACATGTATTATGTTTCCGGTTAATACAATTCTAGCATGAATAATAAACATTTATCATGAAATAAGGAAATAAATAATAACTTTATTATTGCCTCTAGGGCATATTTCCTTCAGTCTCCCACTTGCACTAGAGTCAATAATCTAGATCACATCGCCATGTGATTTAACATCAATAGTTCACATCACCATGTGATTAACACCCATAGTTCACATCGTCATGTGACCAACACCCAAAGGGTTTACTAGATTCAATAATCTAGTTCACATCGCTATGTGATTAACACCCAAAGAGTACCAAGGTGTGATCATGTTTTGCTTGCCAGAGAAGTTTAGTCAACGGGTCTGTAACATTCAGATCCGTATGTATTTTGCAAATTTCTATGTCAACAATGCTCTGCACGGAGCTACTCTAGCTAATTGCTCCCACTTTCAATATGTATCCAGATTGAGACTTAGAGTCATCTGGATCAGTGTCAAAATTTGCATCGACGTAACCTTTTACGACAAACCTTTTTGTCACTTCCATAATCGAGAAACATATCCTTATTTCACTAAGGATAATTTTGTCCGTTGTCCAGTGATCTACTCCTAGATCACTATTGTACTCCCTTGCCAAAAACAGTGTAGGGTATACAATAGATCTGGTACATAGCATGGCATATTTTATAGAACCTATGGCCAAGGCATAGGGAATGACTTTCATTCTCTTTCTATCTTTTGCCGTGGTCGGGCTTTGAGCCTTACTCAGTTTCACACCTTGTAACACAAGCAAGAACTCTTTCTTTGACTGTTCCATTTTGAACTACTTCAAAATCTTGTCAAGGTATGTACTCATTGAAAAACTTATCAAGCGTCTTGATCTATCTCTATAGATCTTGATGCGCAATATGTAAGCAGTTTCACCGAGGTCTTTCTCTGAAAAACTTCTTTCAAACATTCCTTTATGCTTTGCAGGATAATTCTACATTATCTCTGATCAACAATATGTCATTCACATATACTTATCAGAAATGTTGTAGTGCTCCCACTCACTTTATTGTAAATACATGCTTCACCGCAAGTCTATATAAAACTATATGCTTTGATCAACTTATCAAAGCGTATATTCCAACTCCGAGATGCTTGCACCAGTCCATAGATGGATCGCTGGAGCTTGCATATTTTGTTAGCACCTTTAGGATTGACAAAACCTTCTGGTTGCATCATATACAACTCTTCTTAAATAAATACATTAAGGAATGCAGTTTTGTTTATCCATTTGCCAGATTTCATAAAATACGGCAATTGCTAACATGATTTGGACAGACTTAAGTATAGATACGAGTGAGAAACTCTCATCGTAGTCAACACCTTGAACTTGTTGAAAACCTTTTTGTGACAATTCTACCTTTATAGATAGTAACACTACTATCAGCGTCTGTCTTCCTCTTGAAGATCCATTTAATCTCAATGGCTCGCCGATCATTGGGCAAGTCAATCAAAGTCCATACTTTGTTCTCATACATGGATCTCATCTCAGATTTCATGGCCTCAAGCCATTTCTTGGAATCTGGGCTCATCATCGCTTACTCATAGTTTGTAGGTTCGTCATGGTTAAGTAACATGACCTCCAGAACAGTATTACCGTACCACTCTGGTGCGGATCTCACTCTGGTTTACCTACGAGGTTCGATAGTAACTTGATCTGAAGTTACATGATCATCATCATTAGCTTCCTCACTAATTGGTGTAGTAGTCACAGGAATAGATTTCTGTGATGAACTACTTTCCAATAAGGGGGCAGGTACAGTTACCTCATCAAGTTCTACTTTCCTCCCACTCACTTCTGTCGAGAGAAACTCCTCTAGAAAGGATCCATTCTCAGCAATGAATATATTGCCTTCGGATCTGTGATAGAAGGTGTACCCGACATTTTCTTTTGGGTATCCTATGAAGACGCCCTTCTCCGATTTGGGTTTGAGCTTATCAGGTTGAAACTTTTTCACATAAGCATTGCAACCTCAAACTTTAAGGAACGACAACTTAGGTTTCTTGCCAAACCATAGTTCATACGGTGTCGTCTCAACGGATTTAGATGGTGCCCTATTTAACGTGAATGTAGCTGTCTCTAATGCATAACCCCAAAACGATAGTGGTAAATCGGTAAGAGACATCATAGATTGCACCATATCTAATAAAGTACGGTTACGATGTTCGGACACACCATTACACTGTGGTGTTCCAGGTGGCGTGAGTAGTGAAACTATTTCACATTGTTTTAACTGAAGGCCAAACTCGTAACTCAAATATTTTACTTCTGCGGTCATATCATAGAAACTTCTATTTTTGTTACGATGATTCTCCACTTCACTCTGAAATTCTTTGAACTTTTCAAATGTTTCATACTTGTGTTTCATCAAGTAGATATACTCATATCTGCTCAAATAATCTATGAAGATCAGAAAATAATGATACCTGCCGTGAGCCTCAATATTCATTGGACCACATACATCAGTATGTATGATTTCCAACAAATATGTTGCTCGCTCCATTGTTCCGGAGAACGGAGTCTTAGTCATCTTGCCCATGAGGCATGGTTCGCAAGCATCAACTGATTCATAATCAAGTGATTCCAAAAGCCCATTAGCATGGATTTTCTTCATGCGCTTTACACCAATATAACCTAAACGGCAGTGCCACAAATAAGTTGCACTATCATTATTAACTTTGCATCTTTTGGCTTTAATATTATGAAAATGTGTATCACCACGACCGAGATCCAACAAACCATTTTCATTGGGTGTATGACCATAGAAGGTTTTATTCATGTAAACAGAACAACAATTATTCTCTAACTTACATGAATAACTGTATTGCAATAAACATGATCCAATCATATTCATGCTCAATGCAAACACTAAATAACATTTATTTTAGGCTTAACACTAATCCCGAAAGTATAGGGAGTGTGCGATGATGATCATATCAATTTTGGAACCATTTCCAATACACATCGTCACTTCACCCTTAACTAGTCTCTATTCATTCTGCAACTCCCGTTTCGAGTTACTATTCTTAGCAACTGAATTAGTATCAAATACTGAGGGGTTGCTATAAACACTAGTAAAGTACACATCAATAACATGTATATCAAATATACCTATGTTCACTTTGCCATCCTTCTTATCCGCCAATTACTTGGGTAGTTCCGCTTCCAGTGACTAGTTCCTTTGCAGTAGAAGCACTCAGTTTCAGGCTTTGGTCTAGACTTGGGTTTTTTCACTTGAGCAGCAACTTGCTTGCCGTTCTTCTTGAAGATCCCCTTTCTTCCCTTTTGTCCCTTTACTTGAAACTAGTGGTTTTGTTTACCATCAACACTTGATGTTTTTATTGATTTCTACCTTCGTCGATTTCAGCATCACGAAGAGCTTGGGAATCGTTTCCGCTATCCCTTGCATATTATAGTTCATCACGAAGTTCTACTAACTTGGTGATGGTGACTAGAGAATTCTGTCAATCACTATTTTATCTGGAAGATTAACTCCCACTTGATTCAAGCGATTGCAGTACCCAGACAACCTGAGCACCTGCTCACTGCTTGAGCTATTCTCCTCCATCTTTTAGCTATATAACTTGTTGGAGACTTCATATCTCTCAACTCGGGTATTTGCTTGAAATATTAACTTCAACTCCTAGAACATCTCATATGGTCCATGACATTCAAAACGTCTTTGAAGTCCCGATTCTAAGCCGTTTAAGCATGGTGCACTAAACTATCAAGTAGTTATCATATTGAGCTAGCCAAACGTTCATAACATCCGCATCTGCTCCTGCAATAGGTTTGTCACCTAGCGGTGCATCAAGGACATAATTATTCTGTGCAGCAATGAGGATAAACCTCAGATCATGGATCCAATCCGCATCATTGCTACTAACATGTTTCAACTTAGTTGTCTCTAGGAACATATCAAAAATAAAACAGGGGAGCTAAACGCGAGCTATTGATCTACAACATAGATATGCTAATACTACCAGGACTAAGTTCATGATAAATTTAAGTTCAATTAATCATATTACTTAAGAACTCCCACTTAGATAGACATCCCTCTAATCCTCTAAGTGATCACGTGATCCATGATGACCCACAAGTATAGGGGATCTATCGTAGTCCTTTCGATAAGTAAGAGTGTTGAACCCAACGAGGAGCAGAAGGAAATGATAAGCGGTTTTCAGCAAGGTATTCTCTGCAAGTACTGAAATAAGTGGTAACAGATAGTTTGTGATAAGATAAATTGTAACGAGCAACAAGTAACAAAAGTAAATAAAGTGCAGCAAGGTGGCCCAATCCTCTTTGTAGCAAAGGACAAGCCGGAACAAACTCTTATAATAGGAAAAGCGCTCCCGAGGACACATGGGAATATCGTCAAGCTAGTTTTCATCACGTTCATATGATTCGCGTTCGATACTTCGATAATTTGATACGTGGGTGGACCGGTGCTTGGGTGCTGTTCTTACTTGAACAAGCATCCCACTTATGATTAACATCTATTGCAAGCATCCGCAACTACAACAAAAGTATTAAGGTAAACCTAACCATAGCATGAAACATGTGGATCCAAATCAACCCTTACGAAGCAACGCATAAACTAGGGTTTAAGCTTCTGTCACTCTAGCAACCCATCATCTACTTATTACTTCCCAATGCCTTCCTCTAGGCCCAAATAATGGTGAAGTGTTATGTAGTCGACGTTCACATAACACCACTAGAGGCTAGACAACATACATCTTATCAAAATATCAAACGAATACCAAATTCACATGACTACTCATAGCAAGACTTCTCCCTTGTCCTCAGGAACAAACGTAATTACTCACAAAGCATATTCATGTTCATAATCAGAGGGGTAATAATATGCATATAGGATCTGAACATATGATCTTCCACCAAATAAACCAACTAGCATCAACTACAAGGAGTAATCAACACTACTAGCAACCTACTAGCACCAATCCCGGACTTTGATACAAGAATTGGATACAAGAGATGAACTAGGGTTTGGAGATGAGATGGTGCTGGTGAAGATGTTGATGGAGATTGCCCTCTACCGATGAGAGGAGCGTTGGTGATGACGATGGTGATGATTTCCCCCTCCCGGAGGGAAGTATCCCCGGCAGAACAGCTCTGCCGGAGCTCTAGATTGGTTCCGCCTCGTGGCGGCGGAGTCTCGTCCCGAAAGGTTCCTTCTAATTTTTTTCTCATCGAAAGACTTCATATAGCAGAATATGGACGTCGGAGAGCCACTAGGGGGCCCACGAGGTAGGGGGGCACGCCCTAGGGGGGGGGCGCCCCCACCCTCGTGAGCAGGGTGTGGGCCCCCTGGCCTTCATCTTTGGTGAGGATTTTTCTTTATTTATTTTAAGATGTTCCGTGGAGTTTCAGGACTTTTGGAGTTGCGCAGAATATGTCTCTAATATTTTCTCCTTTTCCAGCCCAGAATTCCAGCTGCCGGCATTCTCCCTCCTTATGTAAACCTTGTAAAATAAGAGAGAATAGCCACAAGTATTATGACATAAAGTGAAATAACAGTCCATAATGCAATAAATATCGATATAAAAGCATGATGCAAAATGGACGTATCAACTCCCCCAAGCTTAGACCTCGCTTGTCCTCAAGCGAAAAGCCGATAACAATAAATATGTCCTCATGTTTAGAATTAGAGGCGTCGATAAAAATAAAATACGGAAATGAAGGCATCATGATTATTCTCATAACAACAACATATATAGATTTTGTCATATGATTACTTATGTTCAAGTGATGATCTATTCACAATGCAAAAGTATAAATCATAAACCTTATTGGGCTCCAACAAACTATAATCTCAGTCATTGAAGCAATTGCAATTTATCATAACATCGGAAAGAGTCTATGTCAGAGCTAAAAAGCAAGTCCACATACTCAACTATCATTTAGTCCTTCATAATTGCTAACACTCACGCAATACTTGTGGTTATGAAGTTTTAATCGGACACAGAGAAAGATAGGGGCTTATAGTTTTGCCCCACAACCTTTTACCTCAAGGGTAATGTCAACAATAATAATTCATGCCCCCTACATCCAATTAGATATATATATATATCATGTTCTTTCCAACATGTTGAGCTTGCCAAAGGATAAAATGAAAAAGAAAAGGTGAAGATCACCATGACTCTTGCATAAGGTAGAAGATAATAATAGAAGATAGGCCCTTCGCAGAGGGAAGCAGAGGTTGCCATGCGCTTTTATGGTTGGATGCATAAAATCTCAATGCGAAAGAACGCCACTTTATATTGCCCCTTGTGATATGAACCTTTATTATGCAGTCTGTCGCTTTTATTACTTCCACATCACAAGATCGTATAAAGCTTATTTCTCCCACACCAATCAATCATACATATTTAGAGAAATTTTTATTGCTTTGCACCGATGACAACTTACTTGAAGGATCTTACTCAATCCATAGGTAGATATGGTGGACTCTCATGGCCAAACTGGTTTAAGGGTATTTGGAAGCACAAGTAGTATTTCTACTTGGTGCTGAGAATTTGGCTAGCATGAGGGGGAAAGTCAAGCTCAACAAGTTAGAGGATCCATGACAACATACTTTATCTCAGATATAAGAAACACATAACTCATTACGTTGTCTTCCTTGTCCAACATCAACTCTTTAGCATGTCATATTTTAATGAGTGCTCCCAATCATAAAAGATATCAATGATAATATATCTATATGTGAAAACCTCTCTTTCCTTATTACTTCCTATTAATTGCAACAATGACCAAAGCTATGTCTGCCAACTCCCAACAACTTTTAATCATCATACTCTTTCTATGTGAAGTCATCACTCTCAATAAGATCAATATGAACTTTTTGTTTCTTTTTATTCTTTTTATCTTTTCTTTTATTCACCCAAGATCATGGAAAAATAATCAAGTCCTTGACTCAACACTAATCTTTATTATATATAGCTCACGGACTCGATTAAAAAGAGAGATCATAAAGCAAAACTCAAAACTAGATCATGCCATAAACTTTATTCTACTAGATCAAGATACTACTAATAGGATCGAACTAATAAAAACGGTAAAGGTAGGAGTTGTGATGGTGATACAATACCGGGGCACCTCCCCCAAGCTTGGCGGTCACCAAGGGGAGTGCCCATACCCATGTGATTATATCTCCTTCTTTGTTGTCGGTGTAATATTCTTGGCGATGATTCCCCTCAGGGTGTGGTTCTCCTCCTCGAGCTTATTGACTTGCTGTTTGAGGTCCATTATTTCCTTACGAAGCTGTAATGCCCCGACACCAATGTGCCAGGTGTCCTCAGGTTATTCGCTGTGGTTGTCTTGTCATTTCTTGCGTGTCATGCATCTCATATCATGTCATCATGTGCATTGCATTTGCATACATGTTCGTCTCATGCATCCGAGCTTTTTCCCCGTTGTCCGTTTTGCAATCTGGTGTTCCTATGTCACCCGGTGTCCCTTTCTACCTCTTTTCGTGTGCGGGTGTTAAACGTTTTTGGATTGTACCGATATTTGTCTTGCGGCCTTGGTTTACTACCGGTAGACCGCCTGTCAAGTTTCGTGCCATTTGGACTTCGTTTGATACTCCAACGGTTAACCGAGGGACCAAAAAGGCCTCGTGGGTGTTGCAGCCCAACACCCTTCCAATTTGGCCCAAAGCCCACCAAAAACCCCTCCATCGTCTAGAGCGTTCGATCACGATCGCGTGGCTGCAAACCACACCTCATTTGGAGCTTCCTAGCTCCCTCTACCTCTATAAATAGACCCCTTCATTTTTGTTTTCGGATCTTTTCCCCGAAACCCTAGATCCAACTCCCTCCGCGCCACCGGACAAAACCTCGCCGGCTGGACATGTCTGCCCCCGTCGCCGACCACTCCTGACGTGCCATGTCATTGCCGCGCGCCCCACTTCGCCGCACCGCGCCGCCGGGCCCGCGGAGCCCGCGGGAGGCCCGCCCGAGCCGCTCCGGGCCCAAGCTGCCCCGTGCCCCGCGCGCCTGTCCCCGACCGCGACCGCGCGCCTCGTCACCGTTCCTTCACCGGAGAGGCGCCGGCCACCGCCGCCGTATGTGCCGGAGCTCCGCCCCGCCGCCTGCAGATTCCCCCGCTGGTCGCCACCCTTGCCGGAGCACTCCGCCCGAGCACGCCGCCTCATCGCCCCCAACCTTGTGACTCCGCCGTCAAACGCCGCCGTGGATCCAGCGCCATCAACCACCGGAGACCATCGCCGGGGTCCCAGTCCTCTCTCCTCCAACCGGATCCGGGGGAGCCACGCCCGGATCTGCCCTCAACGCGCTCCACCGCACCCATTCCCGGCCTCTGTGCCCACCGTCGTCGCCGGAGTAGCCACCATGCGCTCGCCGGAGTTTTCCTTGGCCTCTGCACCGCCGCCATGGCCTCCTGCCTGTGAGGAGCACGGGAGGACGACGCCACCTCCCCGCGTGGGCCTTGGCCCGCATCGCGCCGCGTGGGCCACGGCCTCTTCATCGGCCCACCTCACCGCCGATTCGGCCCAAACGGCCGTTGACTTTTCCCGGAGGTCGTTTTTTTCTACCAAGTCCCAGTTTCCTTTAATTTTATGCATTTTCCATCGCATCATAACTCTTCATCCGTAGCTCCGATTTGTGCGTCTAGCATATCAAAATGTTCGTCTCGACGAGTAAATCATTTCATCTCATTGCATCATTTTCATTTGAGCTCATCTTGATGCCCGAAATGCTGTTGGAAGAGGGCTATGTGATGAATTTGTCAGATCTGTTTCAGCAAATAGCTATTTGTCATTTTTGCCATGATTAATGTGTGCATGATATGACCCTGAGCTCTACATGTGTTTTGTTATATGCCATGCCATCTTTACAGAGGTGCTTACCATGTATTTTTGTGATATGTGTGGTGACTAGAACAAGCTTGCAAAGTAGCATAATCGTTAATGCTGTTTTCAGGGACTTAGAATTTCACCAAGTCCTTGTCCTGATTTTGTCGTTATGCCATATGTTCATGTTGTTACCTAGTGATCTGTGCCGCTTTTGAGGATGATCAGTAAGGATGTTTTGTTAACATTGTGGTGCTCTATCCATCCATGTCTTTGTTTGCATTTATGGAGCACCCTAGCTTGAGTCAATCGAGCTCTACTTTTGTTATAAAATGATCCTGGCAGATTGTTGACATGTTTAGCGATTTTGCCGAGGATGTTGCTATTGATCCGTGCATGCTATGTTGTTGTTCTTGCCGTGTCTAGCTCCTATGCCATGCATTCTTGATGGGTGTATGCTTAGTTTGTCATGCCATGCTCTGTAGTGAGTGCATCGAGCTCGTAAACATGCCTACTTGTTAATCTGTTTTACATGCTCCAGTTTTTCACTAAGTCTGAATCTGTTTATGTTTTTGCCATGTTCACATGCTTGCAATTGTATTTTCTGATCCCTTTTGGCTCAAGGTCACTAAGGGACTTTTGTTATGTGCTTTGAGTAGCTTCATGCCATGCCTTGCTTTGCCATGTTAAGTTCCTGTAGCATGTAGTTTTCATGCTCTAAAGTGTGCTTCCTGATGATAAATTCCAGACTTGTGTTAATTTCACTAAGTCTGAAACCTGTTATCATTTGCACTTTTGCCATGCTTGTTTGAACCTGTTAATGGATGAATTGGCCATAGCTCAGTGTTCATCTTTTGTCAAGCATCTTGAGTGGATCCATGTCATGTATTTTGTTGTCATGTTTGAGTGCTGTAGCATATTTATCTTGATGCATTTAGTTGGTTACTTGCTGATTATCGCAGACCGGTGCCATATTTGTTTTGCTTGCCATTTCCAAACCGTGCATCCGATTCCAGTGATCTTTATATCGATTTCAACCGAAATCAACTCACCTTTCTAGTGGCACTCTTGGATTTCCAAGTTGAGGCCAGGTTCAATCATTCCTTTCCAAATCATGCATATGCATCATATACCGCATCCCGCATATCATACCATGTTCGTGTGTGGTTTGTTTGCTTTGTTGTGTGCTTCTTTCCGGTGTTGCTTCTTCGGGTTGGTTCCGAGAACGTCGCATTTGTGAGGACCCATTCGACTTCGTCCGTTTGTCTTCTTCATGGATTCGCTCTTCTTCCTTGCGGGATTTCAGGCAAGATGACCATACCCTCGAAATCACTTCTATCTTTGCTTGCTAGTTGCTCGCTCTTTTGCTATGCCTATGCTGCGATACCTACCACTTGCTTATCATGCCTCCCATATTGTTAAGCCAAGCCTCTAACCTACCTTGTCCTAGCAAACCATTGTTTGGCTATGTTACCGCTTTGCTCAGCCCCTCTTATAGCGTTGTTAGTTGCAGGTGAAGATTGAAGTTTGTTCCTTGTTGGAACAGGGAGATGTTGTTCCTTGTTGGAACATATTTACCTGTTGGGATAGCACAATATCTCTTATTTAATTAATGCATCTATATACTTGGTAAAGGGTGGAAGGCTCGGCCTTATGCCTGGTGTTTTGTTCCACTCTTACCGCCCTAGTTTCCATCATATCGGTGTTATGTTCCCGGATTTTTGCGTTCCTTACGCGGTTGGGTTATAATGAGAACCCCTTGACAGTTCGCCTTGAATAAAACTCCTCCAGCAATGCCCAATACTGGTTTTACCATTCGCCACCTGGCCTTTTCTTTCCCTTGGGTTCTGCAGACTCAAGGGTCATCTTTATTTTAAACCCCCCCGGGCCAGTGCTTCTCTAAGTGTTGGTCCAACTGAGCGATGTCCGGAGCTACCAGGAGCAACTCTGGGCTGGCCCACCCGACGTCTTGCTCATCCGGTGTGCCCTGAGAACGAGATATGTGCAGATCCTATCAGGATTTGTCGGCACATCTGGGTGGCTTTGCTGGTCTTGTTTTACCATTGTCGAAATGTCTTGTAACCGGGATTCCGAGTCTGATCGGGTCTTCCCGCTAGAAGGAATATCCTTCGTTGACCGTGCGAGCTTGTGATGGGCTAAGTTGGGACACCCCTGCAGGGATTTGAACTTTCGAAAGTCGTGCCCGCAGTTATGGGCAGATGGGAATTTGTTAATGTCCGGTTGTAGAAAACCTGAAGTTGACCTTAATTAAAATACATCAACCGCGTGTGTAACCGTGATGGTCTCTTCTCGGCGGAGTCCGGGAAGTGAACACGGTGTTGGAGTTATGCTTGACATAGGTTGTTCTAGGATCACTTCTTGATCATAGTTGTTCGACCGTGCTTTTGCCTTCTCTCCTCGCTCTCATTTGCGTATGTTAGCCACCAAATATGCTAGTCGCTTGCTGCAGCTCCACCTCATACCCTTTTACCCTTCCTATAAGCTTAAATAGTCTTGATCGCGCAGGTGTGAGATTGCTGAGTCCCCGTGACTCACAGATACTTCCAAAACCAGCTTGCAGGTTCCGAGGTTACCGTGTAGATTACGCAACCAAGCTCAAGGAGGAGCTCTTTGAAGATCTTGTCCTTTGTGTTGTTTCATTCTAGTTGAGCAGTAGTGGAGCCCAATTGGGGTCGATTGGGGATCTGTGTAGCATTTGGGGTAGTCTTCTTTCATTTTGGTTCCGTAGTCGGACCTTGATTGTATCTGGATGATGTAATGATTTATTAATGTATTGTGTGAAGTGGCGATTGTAAGCCAACTATGTATCTCTTTCCCTTATGTATTACATGGGTTGTGTGAAGATTACCTCACTTGCAACATTGCTTTTAATGCGGTTATGCCTCTAAGTCGTGCTTCGACACGTGGGAGATATAGCCGCATCGAGGGCGTTACAGAAGCTTTCCTGTGACAGGTAAAGCTCCTTGCACCCAAGGGTGTTGCATAGCTGCGGGAGAACAAGTGACACTCTCTTCATATTTTCATAAGAAAGAAATCTAACATTAGAAGGGATAACCGAATTTGGAATAGCTGCGCTCTGTAGTTCCCCCATTGTGAACCCAGCTCGGAGGCGAGAGGTGACTTCTTCATCCTCCATGGCATCTAGTCTCATAAAGTTAGCCTCCATCTCTTCCTCCGTTGCTGGCCCAAAGTGGTCAGCGTCGTTGTTTGCCCTTGGTTCCGGTGCTGGATTAGATACCCGGCTCTCCGCGATTGACTCTTCAGAAGACATCTTGTTCTAATCTGCAGCAGCAGCAGCTCGAAAACAAAAACAAAGGAGGTTTGCGTGATATGGGAGTCAAAACTTTCGGGAGAATATATAATGAATTTTTACCGACCAAAATACGTATCGTGCAAGAAAACGGAGTCCGGAGGGCACACGAGGTGCTCACGAGGTAGGGGGGCGCGCCCAGAGGGGTAGGGCGCGCCCACCACCCTCGTGGGGCCCTCGTGTCCTTCCCGGACTGCTACTTATTTTTCTATTTTTCTAAATATTCCAAAACGGAGAGATATTGCCTTAAAAATTGTTTTGGAGTCAGTTTACTTACCGTACCACATACCTATTCCTTTTTGGAGTCTGAAACGTTCCGAAAAGTGTCCCTTATGTATTCCTCCGTGTGGCGACCCGACCCGAATGGATCAAGTGCTCTGTGCTCAGGTGTCATCCCTGGATCAGTAATGCTGACACCACACAGTACATAGAAGGATTTATAGCAGAGTGGCAATCACACACTTATTACATCGTTGTCTCAAAGAGAACTTATTACAATAAATATGGCTTAAGGCCATCTAGTGTCGATAACAGCGGAAGACTTGGAAGATAAATGGGTCCATCAACTCCAGCGGCATCACTGAGTATAGAACCACGACCTAAAAACACCTTACTCGTCGTCTGAAAAGTCTGCAACATGAGAAGTTGCAGCCCGAAAACGGGTCAGCACATGGAATATGCTGGCAAAGTAACACATAGAGAATAATGGAATGAAATAGCTATACTATATGCATATATGGCTGGTGGAAAGCTCTATGGTTACAGTTTTGCGTAAAGCCAATTTTTCCCTACTGCAAAGGAATAAATTTATTTAACTATCATGGTGGTTGTGAAACATTGAGAATGGTTGACAGCATTCTCAATCCCAATTAAAAATAATTAAAAACCCAACAATATTAATTAGAAGTAACATGTTGAGATTCACATGATATTCAAGTACTAGATACTCAAGTTGTCCATAACCGGGGACACGGCTAATCATGATTAGTTTGTACACTCTGCAGAGGTTTGCGCACTTTTCCCCACAAGACTCGATCGCCTCCGTTGGATTTCTCGCACTACAAGGTGTTAGAGAAACGGATGACCGAGACATAGCCTTTCAGAAGCGCTAGCACCTTACGATGGATAGACCGGTACACCTACTTTCCCCTACATCTGCTAGTCTACCCTGTAAGAGTTCGCACGACTTACTCAACTATGCCAGAGCCCATAATGGCTTGTGGCTGCACACGGAAGTTTCTAGCATGAAAGATCTTATGATCCCTTTGAGCCTGGGTGGCGGTCCCAAAACAGGCAAGTCCTGATAGACATCAGGTGCCTCAATCCACCCAGATGTGTGTTTAAGTTGCCACCTTAGATAAACCATTAAAATTAACAACTCACATCTGTCATGGATATCACTCACCCAATCCACGTCTACTAGCATAGCATGGCATAATAAGCAAACGTAGAAGTAACTCCCAAAGGTTTCATAGTAATTCAGGTGATAGGTACTACCTCATCTACTTCCCATCCCACAATTTAATTAGATCCTAATCATGCAATGTGAGAGGATTGATCTAATGCAATAAAACATGGGTTGTAGAAAAGGTATGATCAAAGTGTTACTTGCCTTGCTGATGATCCGCGAGACCTAGGGTTTCGAAGTAACAGGCGGCGCAATCCGGGTGATCTATCACAGACAAACAACAAGCACACAATAAGTACTCATCTAATGCACAGGTAAAACTCGAACAAGAGAACGAACCAGAAAGTTCAACTTAAGAACTCCGGTTGAAAAGAAAGAAAGAACCGAACAAAGAAACGGAAAACAAATGGCGGAAGAAAACAACTCGGTTCTAGCAAGTTGAAACTAGGTCAAATTTTACCGGGGCAAAAACTTGTTTAAGTTGATTAGACGGAATGGCGGTTTCGAAACGAAACTCCAGGCGCTTGAATCACCTGATTCCGATAAACGAGCGAGAAGATAAACTAGAACGAAGATCGGATCTGAGATCGCGATCGCGGAATAAATCCGACGAGAAGAAAAAGAAGAACGGTTAAACGAATGGACGTTCGTTAACCTAGAAGAATCCGATGATCACGTTCGTTAGGACGAACGGTCCGGAGAACAGTCCAAGGCAACTAAATCGGAAAAGAAAACGAATCCGATCTAGGGTTTCGGAGAAGAAAACCAAAACGAAAAACCGATCTAGAAAACCGGAACGGTTTAGAGAAGAACCGGAAAGAAAACGAATCGGAAGAGAAGAAAAGAATCGGAATGATTAGAAGAAAACGATCCGAGGAAAAGAGACGCGGGGCAACCTCCGGCGAGGTCTCTGGCGAGGGGCTCCGGCGGCGTGGCGTAGGGCGGCGGCGTGGACAAGGTGCGGCGGTGGCGGTGTAAGGCGCGGGGTGGGGTGTGGTGGAGGGCTTGGGGTTTGATTTGATGATTTAGAGGGGTGTGTGTGTTGGGGTATTTATATTGGGGAGGGGAGAGGAGACTTGGGGTAGGGGACAAGAAATAGAGTAGGAATAGGAATCCTAGATGAAAAAGAAAACGGAACAAAGGAAAAAAAGGGGCTACGGTGGCCAGAGTCCTGCTGGGACTCGGCTTCGAGCGAAGGCGGCGGCGGCTTGGCGCCTGCCTGCGCCTGGCGCTGGCGCTGGCTGCGCGCGCGGCAGGGGGCTGGGGCGGCCGGCTGGCTGGGCCTTTGGCCCGGCTGGCCTGCGGGTTTTTTTAAACGGTTTCGCGCGCAGAAAAACACAGAAAAGAAAATCTAGACGGGCTCCAAAAATTCTAAAGTAAATTTTCCCTAACTCCTAAAAATGAGTCGAACAAAATGAACTTTTCTCCGGGCCTAAAATGCAATTTTTGAAAACGCGCATTTTTCCCTATCCAAATAAAATGCAAATAAAACTCCGGCAACACCAAAGTTGATCTATTTATTAAATCTTCATTTTTCCTAAATTTGGGAAAGTCATATTATTCCCTCTCTTGTATTTTTGATATCGGAAAAATAATTGAAGATAAAATAAATAAATCAAATGATCCTCTTTTAAAATTTGAGAAAACTCTCAAATATGAAAATAACGAAATCTCCAACTCTCTCCGAGGGTCCTTGAGTTGCGTGAAATTTCTAGGATCGGGAAAAATGCAAGAAAATATGACATGCATGATGATCTAATGTATAACATTCCAAATTGAAAATTTGGGATGTTACACTCCGGGGTTACGGTTTCAATAACATTGGTTTCAACATTTATGGGATTACCTGAGATATAATGTTTGATTCTTTGACCGTTTACCACCTTCGGATTTGTGCCCTCGAAGTTGTTGATTTTTATGGAACCGGAACGATAGACCTCTTCGATAACGTAGGGGCCTTCCCATTTAGAGAGAAGTTCTCCTGCAAAAAATCTTAAACGAGAGTTGTATAGCAATACATAATCACCTATATTAAACTCACGCTTTTGTATCCTTTTGTCATGCCATCTTTTAACTTTTTCTTTAAACAACTTGGCATTTTCATAAGCTTGGGTTCTCCATTCCTCAAGTGAGATAATATCAAATAACCTCTTCTCAGCGGCAAGTTTAAAATCATAGTTGAGCTCTTTAATAGCCCAATATGCCTTATGTTCTAGTTCGAGAGGTAAGTGACATGCTTTTCCATAAACCATTTTATACGGAGACATACCCATAGGATTTTTATATGCAGTTCTATAAGCCCATAATGCATCATCAAGTTTCTTAGACCAATTCTTTCTAGACCTATTAACAGTCTTTTGAAAAATTAATTTGAGCTCTCTATTGCTCAATTCTACTTGACCACTAGACTGAGGGTGATAAGGAGATGCAATTCTATGATTAACATCATATTTAGCAAGCATTTTACGGAAGGCACCATGAATAAAGTGTGAACCACCATCAGTCATTAAATATCTAGGGACTCCAAACCTCGGAAAAATAACTTCCTTAAGCATTTTAATAGAAGTGTTATGATCAGCACTACTAGTTGGAATAGCTTCTACCCACTTAGTAACGTAATCAACAACAACTAAAATATGTGTGTATCCATTGGATGCAGGAAAAGATCCCATATAATCAAAGCCCCAAACATCAAACGGTTCAATAACAAGAGAATAATTCATAGGCATTTCTTGACGTCTACTAATATTACCAATTCTTTGACATTCATCACAAGACAAGACAAACTTACGGGCATCCTTGAAGAGAGTAGGCCAATAAAAACCGGATTGCAATACCTTATGTGCAGTTCTATCTCCAGCGTGGTGTCCTCCATAAGTCTCGGAATGACACTTGCGTAGGATCTGTTCCTGTTCATGCTCAGGTACACAACGTCTAATAACACCATCTACTCCTTCTTTATAAAGATGTGGGTCATCCCAAAAGTAATGTCTCAAGTCATAGAAAAACTTTTTGTTTCGCTGGTATGTGAAGCTAGATGGTATAAACTTAGCAACAATATAATTAACATAATCAGCATACCATGGAGTACTACGAGAAGTACTTATAAAATTTAATTGTTCATCAGGAAAGCTATCATTAATAGGTAGTGGGTCATCAAGAACATTCTCTAACCTAGACAAGTTGTCTGCAATGGGGTTCTCAGCTCCCTTTCTATCAACAATATGCAAATCAAATTCTTGTAGCAAGAGAACCCATCTAATAAGCCTAGGTTTAGCATCTTTCTTTTCCATAAGGTATCTAATAGCAGCATGATCAGTGTGAATAGTTAATTTAGAATCAACAATATAAGATCTGAACTTATCACAGGCAAATACAACTGCTAAAAGTTCTTTTTCAGTAGTAGCATAATTTCTTTGAGCATTGTCTAGAGTCTTACTAGCATAATAAATAACATTTAATTTCTTATCAACTCTTTGCCCTAGAACAACACCTACATCATAATCACTAGCATCACACATAATTTCAAAGGGTAAATTCCAATCAGGTGGCTGAACAACAGGTGCAGAGACTAATGCTTTCTTAAGTATTTCAAATGCTTCTACACAATCATCATCAAAGACAAATGGTATATCTTTTTGCAATAAATTAGTCAGAGGCCGAGAAATTTTTGAGAAGTCCTTAATGAACCTCCTGTAAAATCCGGCGTGACCAAGGAAACTTCTTATACCTTTGATGTCCTTGGGACATGGCATCTTTTCAATAGCATCAACCTTGGCTTTATCAACTTCAATACCTCTTTCAGAAACTTTATGCCCAAGACAATACCTTCATTAACCATAAAGTGGCACTTTTCCCAATTCAAGACAAGATTAGTTTCTTCACATCTCTGCAAAACTCGATCAAGATTGCTCAAGCAATCATCAAAAGAGGAACCATAGACGGAAAAATCGTCCATGAAAACCTCACAAATCTTTTCACAAAAGTCAGAGAATATAGCCATCGTGCATCTTTGAAAGGTAGCAGGTGCATTACATAAACCAAAAGGCATACGTCTATAAGCAAAAGTACCAAAAGGGCATGTAAAAGTAGTCTTTGATTGATCTCTAGCCGACACAGGTATTTGAGAGAAACCAAAATAACCATCTAAAAGCAATAGTGTGTATGTTTGCATAATCTTTCTAGCATTTGATCAATAAAAGGTAAGGGGTAATGATCTTTCTTAGTAGCTTTATTTAATTTGCAGAAATCAATTACCATCCTATAACATGTGATAATTCTGTGGAATCAATTCATCTTTATCATTAGGAACAACAGTAATACCTCCCTTCTTAGGGACACAATGGACAGGACTTACCCACTCACTATTAGCAACGGGATAAATTATACCTGCCTCCAGAAGCTTGAGTATTTCTTTTCTTACCACTTCTTTCATTTTAAGATTCAGACGTCGTTGAGGATCACGAACTGGTTTGGCATCTGCTTCCAAATTTATTTTATGTTGACATAGAGTGGGACTAATGCCCTTAAGATCATCAAGAGTATATCCAATAGCACCACGATGCTTTTTCAGAGTTTTCAATAATCTTTCTTCTTCATGCTCTGAAAGGTTAGCACTAATAATAACAGGATATATCTTCTTTTCATCAAGATAAGCATATTTAAGATTATCAGGCAACAGTTTAAGCTCAAACACGGGATCACCCTTGGGTGGAGGAGGATCCCCTAAAATTTCAACAGGCAAGTTGTGTTGCAGAATAGGTTCCTGTTTAAAGAATACTTCATCTATTTCCCTTCTTTCATTCATGAACATATCATTTTCATGGTCTAGCAAATAGTGTTCTAAAGGATCACTAGGAGGTACGACAATAGAAGCAAGGCCAATAATTTCATCCTTACTAGGTAATTATTCCTCACAATGTTGTTTACTAAATTTAGAGAAATTAAACTCATGAACCATATCATCCAAGCCAATAGTAACAACATTCTTTTCGCAATGTATCCTAGCATTAACAGTGTTCAGGAAGGGTCTACCAAATATAATGGGACAAAAGCTATCTTGTGGAGAAGTAAGAACAAGAAAATCAGCAGGATATTTAGTTTTCCCACACAAGACTTCAACATCTCTAACAATTCCCATCGCTGAAATAGTATCTCTATTGGCAAGTTTAATTGTGACATCAATATCTTCTAACTCAGTAGGTGCAATTTCATGCTTGATTTCTTTATACAAGTCATAAGGTTAACACTTGCACTAGCACCCATATCACATAAGCCATGATAACAATGATATCCTATTTTAACAGAAATAACAGGCACACCTACCACAGGTCTATGTTTATCTTTAGCACAAGGTTTAGCAATTCTAGCAGTTTCACCTTCGAACTGAATAACATGCCCATCAATATTATCAGACAAGAGATCTTTAACAATAGCAATATTAGGTTCTACTTTAACTTGCTTAGGAGGTGTATAAGTTCTAATATTGCTTTTACAAACAATAGTATCATTCTAATAGGAAAGGTGGTTTCTCAACATAAGAAGTAGGAACAATAGGATCATTATAAGTGACAGTCTTTTCTTCAACTTTAATAGGTACAGATACTTTTCCTTATATGGGAGGATGATATTTATACCACTTCTCCTTAGGGAGATCAACGTAAGTAGCAAAAGATTCACAGAAAGAAGCTACTATCTCAGAGTCAAGTCCATATTTAGTACTAAACTTACGGAAAATATCGGTATCCATAAAAGATTTAACACAATCAAACTTAGGTGTCATACCTGACTCCTTACCTTCGTCGAGGTCCCAATCTTCAGAGTTGCATTTAATTCTATCCAGTAAATTCCATCTGAATTCAATAGTCTTCATCATAAAAGAGCTAGCACAAGAAGTATCGAGCATGGTGCGATTGTTATCAGAAAGCCGAGCATATAAATTTTGAATAATCATTTCTATTGAGATCTCATGATTGGGGCATGAATATAACATTGATTTAAGCCTCCCCCAAGCTCGAGCAATGCTTTCTCCTTCGCGAGGCCAGAAATTATACATATAATTGTGATCACGATGAACAAGATGCATAGGGTAATACTTTTGATGAAATTCCAACTTCAATCTTTTATAGTCCCATGATCTCATATCATCACATAGCCTATACCATATCAGTGCGTCTCCCTTCAAAGATAAAGGGAAGACCTTCTTCTTAGCAACATCATCGGGTATACCTACAAGCTTAAATAATCCACAAACTTCATCCACATATATTAAGTGCTCATCAGGATGCTTTGTTCCATCTCCTGTAAAAGGGTTAGCCAGCAGTTTTTCCATCATACCCGAAGGAAATTCAAAAGGAGTTTCATTTTCAATAGGTTCAGTAGGTTGAGGAGCAACTCTTTGCTCTACTGGATGGGGTGAAGATACCCCGAACAAGCCCCTCACAGAATTACTTTCCATAGTAACAAGTGACAGTAAATTTCAGCACACTATATAAATTTTTCCTTACCAAATTCCACCTACCAAAGGTGCTACACTCCCCGGCAACGACGCCAGAAAAGAGTCTTGATGGTACACAAGTATAGGGGATCTATCGTAGTCCTTTCAATAAGTAAGAGTGTCGAACCCAACGAGGAGCAGAAGGAAATGATAAGCGGTTTTCAGCAAGGTATTCTCTGCAAGTACCGAAATAAGTGGTAACAGATAGTTTGTGATAAGATAAATTGTAACGAGCAACAAGTAACAAAAGTAAATAAAGTGCAGCAAGGTGGCCCAATCCTCTTTGTAGCAAAGTACAAGCCGGAACAAACTCTTATAATAGGAAAAGCGCTCCCGAGGACACATGGGAATATCGTCAAGCTAGTTTTCATCACGTTCATATGATTCGCGTTCGATACTTTGATAATTTGATACGTGGGTGGACCGGTGCTTGGGTGCTGTTCTTACTTGAACAAGCATCCCACTTATGATTAACCTCTATTGCAAGCATCCGCAACTACAAAAAAAGTATTAAGGTAAACCTAACCATAGCATGAAACATGTGGATCCAAATCAGCCCCTTACGAAGCAACGCATAAACTAGGGTTTAAGCTTCTGTCACTCTAGCAACCCATCATCTACTTATTACTTCCCAATGCCTTCCTCTAGGCCCAAATAATGGTGAAGTGTTATGTAGTCGACGTTCACATAACACCACTAGAGGCTAGACAACATACATCTTATCAAAATATCAAACGAATACCAAATTCACATGACTACTCATAGCAAGACTTCTCCCTTGTCCTCAGGAACAAACGTAATTACTCACAAAGCATATTCATGTTCATAATCAGAGGGGTAATAATATGCATATAGGATCTGAACATATGATCTTCCACCAAATAAATCAACTAGCATCAACTACAAGGAGTAATCAACACTACTAGCAACCTACTAGCACCAATCCCGGACTTTGAGACAAGAATTGGATACAAGAGATGAACTAGGGTTTGGAGATGAGATGGTGCTGGTGAAGATGTTGGAGATTGCCCTCTCCCGATGAGAGGAGCATTGGTGATGATGATGGCGATGATTTCTCCCTCCCGGAGGGAAGTATCCCCGGCAGAACAGCTCTGTCGGAGCTCTAGATTGGTTCCGCCAAGGTTCCGCCTCATGGCGGCGGAGTATCGTCCCGAAAGGTTCCTTCTGATTTTTTTCTCATCGAAAGACTTCATATAGCAGAAGATGGACGTCGGAGAGCCACCAGGGGGCCCACGAGGTAGGGGGGCGCGCCCTAGGGGGGGCGCCCCCCCACCCTCGTGAGCAAGGTGTGGGCCCCCTGGCCTTCATCTTTGGCGAGGATTTTTCTTTGTTTATTTTAAGATGTTCCGTGGAGTTTCAGGACTTTTGGAGTTGCGCAGAATAGGTCTCTAATATTTGCTCCTTTTCCAGCCCAGAATTCCAGCTGTCGGCATTCTCCCTCCTTATGTAAACCTTGTAAAATAAGAGAGAATAGCCATAAGTATTGTGACATAAAGTGAAATAACAGTCCATAATGCAATAAATATCGATATAAAAGCATGATGCAAAATGGACGTATCAATCCATATCAACTAAACCATGTCCGATCATTACGTGAGATGGAGTAGTTTCAATGGTGAACATCATTATGTTGATCATATCTACTATATGATTCACGCTCGACCTTTCGGTCTCAATGTTCTGAGGCCATATCTGTTATATGCTAGGCTCGTCAAGTTTAACCTGAGTATTCCGCGTGTGCAACTGTTTTGCACCCATTGTATTTGAACGTAGAGCCTATCACACCCGATCATCACGTGGTGTATCAGCACGAAGAACTTTCGCAACGATGCATACTCAGGGAGAACACTTATATCTTGATAATTTAGTGAGAGATCATCTTATAATGCTACCGTCAATCAAAGCAAGATAAGATGCATGAAAGATAAACATCACATGCAATCAATATAAGTGATATGATATGGCCATCATCTTCTTGTGCTTTCGATCTCCATCTCCGAAGCACCGTCATGATCACCATCATCACCGGCGCGACACCTTGATCTCCATCGTAGCATCGTTGTCGTCTCGCCAACTTATGCTTCTACGACTATCGCTACCGCTTAGTGATAAAGTAAATGTAACACCCCAAAATTTTCAACAATGATCTGTTTATTAAAATTTTGCCAGGAAATTAAATTTTTCATTTTCTGGTTTTTCTTTGGTTTCAGAACCATTCTTCTCTTTGTTATTATGGAGTTTTTACCCCGAGTGAAAACTTTTCAAATATATTATTGGACTTGTTTACCCTCTCAAGAAAACTTTTCTTTTATCAGTGGAATTAATTGTAAAATTATCTTTCCTGATCTTTATTTCTTTAAAAATGGTTTCCCATGGTTTTAGGGTCCCATTTGAACTACAACCCTTTGATAAATTTATTTAAAATTCCAACCAAAGTTTGGGGATGTCATGTGATGTTTTTAAATCACTTGTATGCAAAAACATGTTTTATTTATTGGAGATTTTGAGCTCTACCTCAAGTTTTCAGAACTAGTCCAGATGGTAGTATTGCACTACAACCTATTTAAATATTTCTTTATAGCTTCCACCAAAATTAGGGGATGTTAGTAGGAAGATATTATTCAACTTTATGCAAAAACTCTTTGATGTTCTTTGAAAAATTTGAGCAAAACATCCTCTTTTACCCTCTGGACTAGATTGGCCTTTTCTATTGCAACTCCATTTTGTATTGCTCTGTCGCCCATGATTCCTTTTCCTGCTTATAGTCCTCCCTACCAAACCCTTAAGTCCAGGAGGATGGACCCATTGGAACAATTTTAGTTTATGAAATGATAGCCTTTAGTTTCTGTCCAAATTTGGTTTTCTCAAAAATTTGCACTAACTAGTTTCTGTTTTTGCCAAATTAATCTTGCCAACCTCTTCGTCATCTAAAGAGACTAGGATCTGGAGATTTTGGCCACCCCAAGAATTGCCTAGATGCCCTTAGCATTTTGTCAAACACCTGGTATGCATGGCCAGTTTTGGCATGGTTTTTAGTTTGCACACTGGACTTGCTTGCCTTGCCTAACCAGCATGTCCCATGGCTTTACCCTAGCCTATAGCCCCTCCCTGCTTAACCTCTTGTGGATTGGAGCCCCCTGGCATGACTTGGCATTTTGCTGAACACCTGACGTGCGTGCGCTGGCGCGCCCAGAGCGCACGTTTTGCACGCGCGCGCACCGAGTCGCCGCGTCCCCACTACCGCCTCCCCGCGCTCGTTCTGGCCACCCCCTCGCATAGCAAGCACGCCCGACCCCTCCCTCGCCGCAGAGCCGCCCTGGCCCCCTCCTGGCGCCCTACAGCGCCGCCGTCAGGTCGGCCATGGCAGCAAGCGGGCGGCCGCATCAGCCTCTGCCATGGACGGCGCCACCCGAGCCACACGCATGCGCCAGCTGCCCTCTGGAGCAGTCCGAGCTCATCCACAAGCTCGTCTGCAAGCGCTCGTCGCCGCCACATCCCCCCTGCAGCAACAGAACGGCGGTTCGCCGGCGTCCTTATCCACGGCCACGGAACCGACGTAGTTGCGCTATAAATAGGACCCCCGAGCTTGTTCAGTCCCTCAGACAAGCTCAAGCCGCCCCCTAGGGCTCCCTTAGCCTGCAATCGACCAGGGAAGGCCGTCTTCCCCGTCTCCGGCCGGTTCGGCCGCCGCCGCCCTCCGACCCCATTCACCGCAACCAGAGCCCTCCCCGTCCATCCAGCACCACGACCCGACTCCTCTTGGTCTTGCGGAGCCGCCCAAACCCTCAGCCTCGACGGTGAGCCACCATAGCCAGAAACCCCAAACCTCCCGAGGCCACCTTCGCCACGGAGCTCGCCGCCGGCGACTCCCTCCGTCCCCACCTACCTAGCGACCACCGGGAGGACCGCCTTGGACTGGCGGATCCATCCCCGCCCTCAGGACCCCACGGGGAAACGCCGTTCGTCGACGGCGATCGCCGGAGTCCCACCTTCGCTCGGGCAGAGGAAGAGGAGGGAGAGACGACTGGTCAAACCTGACCAGTGGGCCCCGTGGACCCACTGTCAGTGACCCACATGCCAGTCCACGCTGGATGAGTGAAAGCGTAAAGTCTCGAGCACGTCCCCCCCCGAACCGTTTTTTTTCTTTATCAATTTCTTTTATTTATTTATTAAAAACAGAATTTGACTGAAACTTTGACTGGCTATAACTTTTTAAATATAACTCCAAATGAGTTGATTCTTCTTCCTACCTTCCTCAAATTTTGTCTAGTTTATTTTAATATTTATTTGAAAAAAATTCAGACAACTTTTTTGTACTATTTTGAAACTATGGGTTAATTTGAATATTTTCAAAAATAGGATTTTGAAGAAGAAGAAAACTTTCAAAAGTTTTAGGATGCACCCTGCCTCTACACAACTTGAAGGCAAGCATTCTGAACCCTGGCATAATATTGTGTGTGTTATTTGACACGGTCACAACACCACCTCGACACAGAGTATCCATTATTTTATGCGATGATATGTTCATACTCATGAGTGCATATTGATGATTTCATGCTATTGGAGTTTGGTATGTTTGTGATAGTAGTCGCCATCACATGCCTTTCATGCATACCGGAAGGAATCCGGGAAAGCCTCTGTCTTGGGTAGACACGGGCTTGTCTCTAGTCCTCCGTCGAGACGGTTGTGTCCGGTACGGCATGATGAGGTATGACGAGTGGTGATTCTGTCTGTTGGTTGAAATATATTTGTTATGCTAATCTTGCAGGGAATACTTATACCTCCTGAGTCGACCGTAGATCGAGTCTTGTTCCAGTAACCCCCATACTTGTTTCGTACTACCACTTGTCCCTGCCATAGGTAGGGTACGGTTCAGTAAGTTGTCAACCCCTTTCCTAGCACACACCGTACAGAGAGCCCATGGTGGAAGATACCGGCTGCATCCGGTAGGCATGCCACCTGGTCCGGGGGCATGGGTGTTTCCGGTTGGAGCCGAGGGGGTAGCTCCCCTAGTTTGCGCGCGGTATAAATTTTGTGATCCCATGCTAATCGAGGTTGTAGCCTCCCCACTTAGAGTTTTGCTTAAACATGTGTCACAGGTGATTCCAGACACTGGTGAGTTAGGCTGGTGTGTGCGGTCAGGTGTGTTTTCAACTAAAAGACTCTAGACGGAATTAATCCCGATGGACTAAAGAAATCCGTTACTCGTGGGTAAAGAGTACACCCTCTGGAGAGATTAAACATCTATGCGAATAGCCGGGTTCATGGTTAAGGACTACAGTCTGGGATGGGTCAAGTGTCGGTCTTAGTGTCGGTCTTCGGAGGAAAAACTGCTAAACCGGAACATGGAATTTTGACTTGTGACTCATGATGATTATGATTTCTATTATTATGGACTAACCCTTATATTATTTGAATTATTGAATATCCTTGGGACGGTTCTACCTCCTGGATATTCATTGTGATTATTTTCTTATAAGCCCTTTATGTGGTGTCGCTCAGACGCCCGACTGTGGCATGCTTGTTATTTCAATTACTTATAAGCCCTTTATGTGGTGTCGCTCAGACGCCCAACTGTGGCATGCTTGTTATTTCAGTTACTTATAAGCCCTTTATGTGGTGTCGCTCAGACGCCTGACTGTGGCATGCTTGTCCTATCTTTTATATATAAGCCCTTTATGCGGTGTCGCTCAGACGCCCGACTGAGGCATGCTTTATATTGTTATACTTTCGAGGCGTTGCTTCAGACACCCGATCGGTGCATTTTATTCCTATTCTCAGTTTGTTTATTCATGTTCTATATGAATCATGTGCTTGCGTGCATCATAAATTTTATTTCATGACTGACGTAGTGAATCATGGCACATTTCAGAGCATGGTTACCATTTATTATATTATACCTGTGTTCATAATGTTTGTGAGTACATTCAAAAGTACTCACTGGCTTGTCCCTGGCTATTGTCTTGGCCAGATTTCTTGCACGGAGAGGAGCGTTGCGATGACAGCTCGGGAACGTACGCACTGGTGATAGCAGTCCTGCGAAGATAGGAGTTAACCTGGTCAGCTTTTCCTGTGGGAAATGGAGTCCCATGGCCACTGATGAACCACAAACCGCTTTCGCCATCAACTACTAGAAACCTTGTGTTGTACTCATAGGCCAGGATGGTCTTGTACTACATATTATGTACTTTGCTTGGAATTTTTGTATCAAGTTTGTGCCTCATCAGCTAACAGAAATCCTGGGACTGGTGAGCACAAGGGCCATTTTTTGGGAAGTTAATATCCCGAAAATCCGGTCATGACAGTAAAGCATTACAGGGCGTTTGCATTGCATACAATAAAGCGACAACCATATGGCTCATGCCAGTTGTCGATAACTCGGTTACAAAACATGATCATCTCATACAATAAAATTTAGCATCATGCCTTGACCATATCACATCACAACATGCCCTGCAAAAACAAGTTAGACGTCCTCTACTTTGTTGTTGCAAGTTTTACGTGGCTGCTACGGCCTGAGCAAGAACCGTTCTTACCTACGCATCAAAACCACAACGATAGTTCGTCAAGTTAGTGCTGTTTTAACCTTCTCAAGGACGGGGCGTAGCCACACTCGGTTCAACTAAAGTTGGAGAAACTGACACCCGCTAGTCACCTGTGTGCATAGCACAGCGGTAAAACCAGTCTCGCGTAAGCGTACGTGTAATGTCGGTCCGGGCCGCTTCATCCAACAATACCGCTGAACCAAAGTATGACATGCTGGTAAGCAGTATGACTTGTATCGCCCACAACTCACTTGTGTTCTACTCGTGCATATGACATCTACGCATAAAACCTGGCTCTGATGCCACTCTTGGGGAATGTAGTAATTTCAAAAAAATTCCCACGCACACACATGATCATGGTGATGCATAGCAACAAGAGGGGAGAGTGTTGTCTACGTACCCTCGTAGACCGTTCGCAGAAGCGTTATATCAACGCGGTTGATGTAGTCGTACGTCTTCACGATCCGACCGATCCAAGTACCGAAAGCACGACACCTCCGAGTTCTGCACACGTTCGGCTCGGTGACGTCCTCGCCTTCTCGATCCAGCAAGAGGGGCGAAGTATTAGATGAGTTCCGGCATCATGACGGCGCGGTGACGGTGTTTGAGGGAGTCCTGGATTAGGGTGTCTCCGGACAGCTGGACTATATCCTTTTTCCGGACTGTTGGACTATGAAGATACAAGATTGAAGACTTCGTCTCGTGTCCGGATGCGACTATACTTGGCGTGGAAGGCAAGCTAGGCAGTACGGATATGTATATCTCCTCCTTTGTAACCGACCTTGTGTAACCCTAACCCTCTCTGGTGTCTATATAAATCGGAGGGTTTTAGTCCGTAGGACACAATAACATACAATCATACCATAGGCTAGCTTCTAGGGTGTAGCCTCTCCGATCTCGTGGTAGATCAACTCTTGTAATACCCATATCATCAAGAATAAATCGAGCAGGACGTAGGGTTTTACCTCCATCAAGAGGGCCCGAACCTGGGTAAAACATCGTGTCCCCTGCCTCCTATTACCATCCGCCTTAGACGCATAGTTCGGGACCCCCCGAGATCCGCCGGTTTTGACACCGACATTGGTGCTTTCATTGAGAGTTCCTCTGTGTCGTCGCTGTTAGGCTTGATGGCTCCTTCTATCATCGATAGCGATGCAGTCCAGGGTGAGACTTTTCTCCCTGGACAGATCTTTGTGTTCGGCGGCTTCGCACTGCGGGCCAACTCGCTTGGCCCTCTGGAGCAGATCGAAAGCTACGCCCCTGGCCACTAGGTCAGGTTTGGAAGCTTAAACTACACGGCTGATATCCGCGGAGACTTGATCTTCGATGGATTCGAGCCTTTGCCTTGTGCGTCACGCGGTCACGATGAGTACGATTTAGCTCTACCGTCAGACAGTGTTCAGGAGATCGCACCGGCAGCCGCTCCGACCCTCAATTCAGAGCCAGTTGCGCCGTCCATGGACGGGTGGATAGACCCCGCCACGGAGGCCTTACCCTCAGCGGCGATCGAGCCGAACATCGACCTTACCATGCACGAGAGCCGTGTTGTCAGACTGCCGGATCCTTCTCCGGCCATGGACTCCGAACCGCCTGCGCCCGTTCCTAGCGAATCCGATTGGCGCCGATCATAGGAGTTTACCTCTGCGGATATTTTTCAGCACTCGCCCTTTGGCGACATACTGAACTCATTAAGGTCTCTCTCCTTGTCAGGAGGATCCTGGCCGAACTATGTCCTGCATGATTGGGATGCGGATGACGAAGAAATTCGCTGCCCACCCACCACCCAGTTCGTAGCCACTGTCGACGACTTAACCGACATGCTCGACTTCGACTCCGAAGACATCGACGGTATGGACGATGATGCGGGAGACGAAGAGGAACCACTGCCCACAGGGCACTGGACAGCCACCTCATCATACGATATATACCTGGTGGACACACCCAAAGAAGGCAATGGCGACGAGACAACGGAGGATGACCCCTCCAAGAAGCAACCCAAGCGCCGACGTCAGCGGCGCCGCTCTAAGTC
Organism: Triticum urartu; assembly: GCF_003073215.2. Classification (NCBI taxonomy): domain Eukaryota; kingdom Viridiplantae; phylum Streptophyta; class Magnoliopsida; order Poales; family Poaceae; genus Triticum; species Triticum urartu. Next base: position 211,573,866 of record NC_053028.1, on the reverse strand, counting down.
CCACCAAAGCAAAAGTGGTGACACCGACACAGGAGATAATAACACTCCGGATAGTGCCGAAGATGGCAACAATCCCCTCGAACATGATCTAGGACAGGAGGATGGAGAGGCCAGCCCTCCAGAGAGAGCGGCAGATGGAGAGGCGGAGGATGATAATTACATGCCCCCCTCCGAAGACGAGGCAAGCCTCGATGATGACGAATTCGTTGTGCCAGAGGATCCCATCGAACAAGAGCGCTTCAAGCGCCGGCTTATAGCCACGACAAATAGCCTTAAGAAAAAGTAGTAGCAGCTTCAAGCTGATCAAGATCTGCTAGCTGACAGATGGACTGAAGTCCTCGCGGCCGAGGAATATAAACTCGAACGCCCCTCCAAGAGTTACCCAAAATGCAGGCTGCTACCCCGACTGGAGGAAGAAGCGTATGACGCGGCTGATCAGCCACCTCATGGCCGCGATAGAGGGGCATTCCAGCCAAAAGCTCAGCCTGCACCCCGACGCCATTCAAATAAAAAGGCATGGGGAAATACGCCAGACCTGTGAGATGTATTGGAGGACAAAGCAAAACATGCAAGATTGATCTACGGATCACAAGGGCGCGCCACTATGCGAGACGATAAACGTCACACCGGATACAGTAAAAGTAAATCCGTCCGGGCCGAACACAGTGGGCAAGACTCATTGGAGCTGCGTCGCGATATAGACCAGTACAGAGGTGCCGCACACCCCTTATGCTTCACAGATGAAGTAATGGATCATCAAATCCCAGAGGGTTTCAAACCCGTAAACATAGAATCATACGACGACACGACAGATCCTGCGGTATGGATCAAGGATTTCCTCCTGGACATCCACATGGACCGCGGTGATGACCTACACGCAATCAAATACCTCCCACTCAAACTTAAAGGACCAGCTCATCATTGGCTCAACAGCTTGCCAGCAGAGTCCATTGGCTGTTGGGAAGATCTGGAAGCCGCATTCCTCGACAACTTTCAGGGCACTTACGTGCGACCACCAGACGCCGATGACCTGAGCCATATAATTCAGCAGCCAGAGGAATCGGCCAGGCAATTCTGGACACGGTTCCTAACAAAGAAAAATCAAATCGTTGACTGTCCGGATGCAGAGGCCCTAGCAGCTTTTAAACATAACATCCGCGACGAGTGGCTAGCCCGGCACCTTGGTCAGGAAAAGCCGAAATCTATGGCAGCCCTCACGACACTCATGACCCGCTTTTGTGCGGGAGAAGACAGCTGGGTGGCTCGCAGTAATAACATATCAAAGAACCGTGGTACTTCGGATACCAAAGGCAATGGCAGGTCACGTCGCAACAAACATAAGCGCCGCATTAACAGCGACAATACCGAGGATACGACAGTCAATGCCGGATTCAAAGGCTCTAAACCCGGTCAGCGGAAAAAGCCATTTCAAAGAAGCACTCCGGGCCCGTCCAGTTTGGACCTTATACTCGATTGCTCGTGTCAAATACACGGCACCCCAGACAAGCCAGCCAACCACACCAACAGGGATTGTTGGGTGTTCAAGCAGGCCGGCAAGTTAATTGCCGAAAACAAAGATAAGGGGCCACGTAGCGATGACGAGGAAGAGCCCCGGCAGCCGAACACCAGAGGACAGAAGAGGTTCCCCCCACAAGTGCGGACGGTGAACATGATATATGCAACCCACATCCCCAAGAGGGAGCGAAAGCGTGCGCTCAGGGACGTGTATGCTTCGGAGCCAGTCGCCCCAAAGTTCAACCCATGGTCCTCCTGTCTGATCACCTTCGATCGCAGGGACCACCCCACTAGTATCTGTCATGGCGGATTCGCCGCACTGGTCCTAGACCCAATCATTGACGGATTTCACCTCACTCAAGTCCTTATGGATGGCGGCAGCAGCCTGAACCTGCTTTATCAGGACACAGTGCGCAAAATGGGTATAGACCCCTCAAGGATCAAACCCACATAAACGACCATTAAAGGCGTCATACCAGGTGTAGAGGCCCATTGCACAGGCTTAGTCACACTGGAAGTGGTCTTCGGATCCCCGGATAACTTCCGAAGCGAAGAGTTAATCTTCGATATAGTCCCGTCCCGCAGTGGTTATCATGCACTACTCGGGCGAACCGCATTTGTGAGATTCAATGCGGTACCGCATTATGCATACCTCAAGATCAAGATGCCAGGACCTCGGGGGGTCATTACAATTAATGGAAACACAGAGCGCTCTCTCCAAACGGAGGAGCACACTGCGGCCCTCGCAGCGAAAGCGCAAAGCAGCCTCTTAAGGCAATCCACTAGTTCGGCGTTTAAGGACCCGGACACCTTCCAGCGCGCCCGGAGTAATCGGCAACAGGACCGCCTAGCACGTTTCGAGCTCGCATAGCAATGCGGCCCCCACCCCGGTCCCAGCCAAACGACGAAATCCGTGCCACGCGTACATAATTACGCATTAAAAATACCATGAGCACAGGCGGGGAGGGGGGCACGACGGTGGCACGCCCCAAGTCGCGGCTTAAACCACACTAGGGGCTTCCCGCTTTGTTATTTTTCTCTTTCAGGACTTCAATCTCTGGAAACCCTGTCCGGCAACGTGATTGCCGAACACATGATGCAGCATCCAAGGAGGTAGAAAGCTACGTCACACCACGGAATTCCCAGGTGGATTACAATAATGAGTGAAATATTTGCTTTACTACTATTCCTCAGCTTGCCCTTGGAGGGGACATAGTCCTACTTTTTGCTTATCGCACTACCTGTATCATTCTGCTCTAACGCATGTTTTTTAATAAACAATGCATTGCACTAAGACTATTATTGCATTCTTCTTATATATATATATTCATTCATGACATCCAGCACCCGTATACTCTGGTATGGCCAATACGCTAGGGGCTTAAGCATACCCCATAATACGGCGTGAGAAGTCCGAACACTTTCACAAGTGCGGCACCCCGAACTTATAGCATTATATGCATCAGCTCCGAATCATGTCTTTGGTCAATAGTTGGGTTTGCCCGGCTCCCATGTTTTGGTACCTTACGTTCCGCTATATCGGCTAAGGTAGCACTGGGAGAACTACTGCGATTGTGCCCCGGTTCAGCTGGGCTAAGCACCTCAGTAGAGAAAGCTAAAACTGACTATCATGATAAGGCGAGAGACTGGTCGCTGTTCGAGAGGTTTTCGAGTCCCTAAAGACTTATGCCGCTTAGAGCGAGGAGTCGGCCCTGTCCAGCTTAAGGCGTGTATCGCGCCCCGAATTCGGCCTTCCGAATACTAGGGGCTTCGCCGAAATTTAAAATTATAGAATTCTATGGCTAAGTGAGAGTGATAACGCATTATAGTCCGATTGCCTTGTTCGTTGTGCTGAGCACCTCCCTCGAAGGACCCAAGAATGGGAACAAGAGTGCTCAGGTTTATCCCGAACACCCCAGCACTCGTGGCATGGGGGCAGAAGCCGACGACTAGCCATCTCTCAGATTTGATAAACAGCTGAACAGAAGGTAATATTTTAAATTCAAACAAGCGTTGCATAGCGCATATGAACAAGTTTTCATGAATACAGGATTACACGAGCGGGTTTACTCAAATTTGTATCTTTGGTACACTCGTCCGCTACGAGACGGGCACCCTTCAGGACACCCTCATAATACATCTCGGGGTGGCGATGCTCCTTGCCCTCCGGCGGCCCTTCCTTGATCAGCTTCACGGCGTCTAGCTTGGCCCATTGCACCTTCACACGGGCGAAAGCCTGGCGTGCACCTTCGATGCAGACGGACCGCTTGACGACTTCCAGCCGTGGGCAGGCATCCACAAGCCACCTCACCAGGCCGAAGTAGCTGTTCGGAAGGGCGTCGCCAGGCCACAACCAGACTATAAAGCCCTTCATGGCCTATTCGGCCGCCTTGTGTAGCTCGACCAGCTGCTTTAGCTGGTCGCTCATAGGCACCGGGTGTTCGGTCCCAGTATATTGGGCCCAGAACAAATTCTCCGTTGAGCTTCCCTCCTCGGCCTGGTAAAACGTTGCAACATCCGACACGCTGCGGGGCAAATCTACGAATGCTCTTGGAGAACTCCGGATTCGGGTAAGTAACAAGTAATTTACTTTCACATGCTTGCTTTGCATATAGAATGCCTTACCCGTCGCTATCTTCTTCATCGCATCAATCTCCTGGAGGGCCTTTTGGGCTTCAGCCTTGGCATTTTTCGCGCTTTCGAGGGCCGCGGCAAGCTCGGACTCTCTCGTCTTTGAGTCACGCTCCAACGCCTCATGCTTCGACACGAGAGCTTGGAGCTCTTGCTGCACCTCGCCCACCCATGCCTCCTGCCTTTCCCGCTCAGTGCGCTCCTTGGCCGCTTTGTCTTCGGCCTCGGATAGCGCTCGCTTCAGGGTCGCCACCTCGGCCGTGGCCCCTGGCAAATTTACGATAATCCTGTCATTTTGCAATCGCGTCTTCTTTTATATATACACATCTATAGACAGGGTATTACTTACCCTTGTTCTCCTTGAGCTGCCTCTTGGCAAGGCCGAGTTCTTTCTTGGACCCGTCGAGGTCCTGCTTCAATGCGGAAACCTCCGCAGTCTGTGCGGCAGAGGCCAGCAGCGAAGCCTGCATACGCATATAGACATACTTATGTTAGACTCCTGCGATATTGTTTGATCCTCTATTCGGCTTTTCTTTTTGAACACCGAACAGAGCATCAATGGCTACTGTCTATGCGGTAATATTTTCCCTATATTTCAAACACTTACCTCAAAGCCTGTTAGAAGGCTGGCACAAGCTCCAGTCAATCCGCTCTTGGCAGACCGAACCTTCTGGACCACCGCACTCATAATAGTGCGGTGCTCTTCATCGATGGAAGCGCTGCGAAGCGCTCCCAGCAGATTGTCCGGTGCCTCTGGTTGGACAGAGGTCACCGGCACATGCGTCTTGCCCCTTTTGGAGGGAGGCCGCCTACCTGAGTCCGGAACCATTGGAGGTTCCGGCGCGGTGTTCGGCTGAGGGCCAAACTCGGAGCCCTCGGGAGCCTTGCTCCCTCTGCTCCCGGAGTCCGGAAGGTCACCTTGAGGCGCCTCCGGGACTGTCTCCCCTCGACCCGGTGCCTCTTGAGACAATACCTCGGCATTGTCTGTAGGGTAAGGGGAGGTGGCGGTCGGAAGTGGATCGCTATCCATGTCCGACGAGCCCAGGGAGCCGTCCGATGATACGTCGATACGGGCTCGTGGCGGTCTGCATAATCATAATTCAGCGTTAGGAGAAGCGGTGCGACAAAGGAATGCTATGAGTTACTCTGGTATCCGAATACTTACGACTTCGCCAGGGGCTTGGCCCTGAGCAGCCACTCGTCTTCGCCTTCGGCGGCGGTGGTGGAGTAGTCCGGAAGGAGAGTCCTTCCCTTCTTGGACCCTTCGCCTCCCAGTAGGGGCGGCCTTCCTTTTCTTGTCTCCCCCGACTGGAGGGGGAACATCTTCATCCTCCTCCTCGTCTTCGGGGGAGGAGTGCGTCGCGGAGTTATCGGAAGATGAGTCCGATAACACCTGGCGCCGGGAGCTCTTTCGGGTTCCCTTGGCCTTCTTGGTCTTCTCCGGCACCTTGTAAGGAGCCAGAGTCAGCATCTCTGTCAGGAGAGCGTCCGCAGTGTCTTCGGGTAGAGGGGCCGGACAGTTAATCTGCCCCGACATCTCCACCCAGTCCTGTCAAAGGCATGGAGATCAGACCCCGCACATGGTTAAGCTAGGGGAAATAAATATCCTACCGGATGTATAGAACTCACCGAATGCGCTCGGCGCTTCGTGCTTAGCCCGCGGTCCTCGGTGAGAGAGGGAGGGACCTCAGCGCCCTTGAACAGCACCTTCCAGACATCCTTGTGCGTCATGTCGAAGAGCTCGCTCAGAGTTTGGTGCTGGGCTGGGTCGAACTCCCACAAGTTGAAGTCCCGTTGTTGGCACGGGAGGATCCGGCGGATGAGCATGACCTGGACTATGTTGACAAGCTTGAGCTTCTTGCTTGTCATGTCCAGGATACATTTCTGGAGTCCGTCCAGCTCCACCGATGAACCCCACGACAAGCTCTTCTCTTTCCAGGAAGTGAGCCGTGTAGGGAATCCGAATCGAAACTTGGGGGCAGCCACCCATTTGGTGTCGCGCGGCTCGGTGATGTAGAACCAGGCCGATTGCCACCCCTTTATGGTCTCCACGAAGGAGCCCTCAAGCTATGTGACATTGGGCATCTTGCCCACCATGGCTCCGCCGCATTCTGCTTGTTGGCCTCTCACCACCTTCGGCTTGATGTTAAAGGTCTTCAGCCACAGGCCGAAGTGGGGCCGGACCCGGAGGAAAGCCTCACAGACGATAATGAACACCGAAACGTTGAGGATGAAGTTCGGGGCCAGATCATGAAAGTCCAGCCCGTAGTAGAACATGAGACCACGGACGAATGGATGAAGGGGAAACCCCAGTCCACGGAGGAAGTGGTGGAGGAAAACTACCCTCTCATGAGGTTCCGGGGTAGGAACGATCTGCCCCGCAACGGGCAGCCGATGCGCGATATTCACGGCTAAGTATCCAGCGCCGCACAGCTTTTTGATGTGCCCCTCCGTAACGGAGGAAGCCATCCATTTGCCCCCCGCTCCAGACATGTTTGGAGAAGGTTGAGGGGAAGGATGTGGACTTGGGCGTTGGAGCTCGAGTGCGCAAGAACGGATAGGCAAGGAGGAAGAAGGCGTGGGTAGAAAAAGGTTAACCTTATCCCTTTATAAGGGCGGCCGAAGCCATGCGCCCCCATAGCCTGGTAAAAGTCGCTTATCCCCCAAGCGCCGTAATCGATGGCGCGGTTGGGTTACCCACGCCCGTATTAATGAGAATCCCGTAATAAGGAGAACACGATCTCTGCTTTGACAAGACGTGTCAAGAAACTGCCTCGCGTTGTGTGCGGGGCTAGTTAAAGGAAACGATTCGAATAATTACCGGGCCATGGCATAATGTCATATTGCCAAAACATGTCAGCATATTAGATTTGTGGAAATATTATTCTCTCTACGGTGGTATGTGGAACTTATTTTGCAGGGTCGGACACTATCCTTGTATTCAAATTCTTCCGTGATGTATTCGGAGGAGGAACCCGCCTTGCAATGCCGAAGACAACACTGCGCGCCAGACTCATCGTCATTGAAGCCTGGTTCAGGGGCTACCGAGGGAGTCCTGGATTAGGGTGTCTCCGGACAGCCGGACTATATCCTTTTGCCGGACTGTTGGACTATGAAGATACAAGATTGAAGACTTCGTCTCGTGTCCGGATGGGACTCTACTTGGCGTGGAAGGCAAGCTAGGCAGTACAGATATGGATATCTCCTCCTTTGTAACCGACCTTGTGTAACCCTAACCCTCTCTGGTGTCTATATAAACCGGAGGGTTTTAGTCTGTAGGACACAATAACATACAATCATACCATAGGCTAGCTTCTAGGGTTTAGCCTCTCCGATCTCGTGGTAGATCAACTCTTGTAATACTCATATCATCAAGAATAAATCAAGCAGGACGTAGGGTTTTACCTCCATCAAGAGGGCCTGAACCTGGGCAAAACATCGTGTCCCCTGCCTCCTGTTACCATCCGCCTTAGACGCACAGTTCGGGACCCCCTACTCTAGATTCGCCGGTTTTGACACCGACAGTGTTGGTGAAGAACAATCTCCGCAGGGCTTCGCCTAAGCGCTACAAAAACTATGACGGAGGATAAACTAGAGGGGACGGGGTTACCGACACACGGCTTGGTGTTTCTTGATGTGTCTTGGGTGCTAGCCCTGCCCCTCTATTTATATGTTGAGCCTTGGGGCCGAAACTTGGAGTAAAAGCCTCCGCAAAGTCGGTTTCACCCGAAAGGCAAGAGTCCTTCTCGGACTCCAGGGCCAGATGCCAGGGTTCCCGGCGTCTGGACCCAGACGCCAGGGACCCTGGCATCTGGCCCCTGGACTCCGCAAAACTTTCATTTGCGCTTTCCAAAAACCTTGTGGGCTTTCCCCTTTGTCCCAAATAAAGTGTTCTCGTACCCAAACATTTCGGGAAACATCCGGAACCCCTTCCGGTGAATTCCGGAACCCTTCCGGAGTCCAAACACTATTATCCCATATATCAATCTTTATCTCCGGACCATTCCGGAGTTCCTCGTCATGTCCGTGATCTTATCCGGAACTCCGAACAACATTCGGTCACCAACATACATAACTCATAGTACTATATTGTCGACGAATGTTAAGCGTGCGGACCCTACGGGTTCGAGAACTATGTAGACATGACCGAGACACCTCTCTGGTCAATAACCAATAGCAGGACTTGGATGCCCATATTGGCTCCTACATATTCTACGAAGATCTTTATCGGTCAGACCGCATAACAACATACGTTGTTCGCTTTGTCATCGGTATGTTACTTGCCCGAGATTCGATCGTTGGTATCTCAATACCTAGTTCAATCTCGTTACCAGCAAGTCTCTTTACTCGTTCTGTAATACATTATCTCGCAACTAACTCATTAGTTGCAATGCTTGCAAGGCTTATAGTGATGTGCATTACTGAGTGGGTCCAGAGATACCTCTCCGACAATCGGAGTGACAAATCCTAATCTCGAAATACGCCAACCCAACAAGTACCTTCGGAGACACATGTAGAGCACCTTTATAATCACCCAGTTACATTGTGACGTTTGGTGGCACACAAAGTGTTCCTCCGGTAAACGGGAGTTGTATAATCTCATAGTCATAGGAACATGTATAAGTCATGAAGAAATCAATAGCAACAAACTAAACGATCAAGTGCTAAGCTAACGGAATGGGTCAAGTTAGTCACATCATTCTGCTAATGATGTGATCCCATTAATCAAATGACAACTCATGTCTATGGTTAGGAAACTTAACCATCTTTGATCAACGAGCTAGTCAAGTAGAGGCATACTAGTGACACTATGTTTGTCTATGTATTCACACATGTATTATGTTTCCAGTTAATACAATTCTAGCATGAATAATAAACATTTATCATGAAATAAGAAAATAAATAATAACTTTATTATTGCCTCTAGGGCATAGTTCCTTCAACAGTGCCTCCACAACAGTGCGAGCATGCAAGTTGCGGTCACGGTGACGAGGAGCGAGCGTCGGAGGAGGAGCATGGGACTCTAAGAGCAACTCCAATGGGGCGACCCATTTCGTCTGCGGTCATCCTTTTGGGTCGGCGCGGACAAAAAAGTTGGCCCAACGTGCCGACTCAAACGGACGCGCGTCCGCTTTCGTCTGTCTGCCGACCCATTTCCGACCTATTTTTGAGTCGGATTTACGTCAACGTAGACACGAGACAGACGCGCGCGCGCTCGCCCTTTTTTCTCACCGGGCCCGCTGGTCGGTGGCACATTGGATTGGCCGCTTCACATCAAATAGCACACCATCGCCTGCCTGCTTCGTCGCTGATGCCGCCGGCCATTTTTTCCGATAAAATGGATACATAAATAATTCTAGCGTACACAGATAAAAGAAAAGACCACTACTCATCGCTTTCTGACTCCGACTTGGTAATGTCCTCCTCCGAGGTGTGAATGTAGGCGTCAGCATGCTGCTCGTCTTCAAAGTCTCAACCCGATGTCTCTCGTAGCTTCAGTTTCAATTAAGCAGCCTGCTTCCACGAACGCTTGTCCTTCCGATAGGCGGCTCGCTCCGTCCTCCTCGCGTCCCTCTCCAACCTCCTTTGCTTGTAGAACTGGCGCTCGTCGATGATGTCCTGCGGAAAGCGTTCGCGCCACACCACCATGGCTTCCACGTCCATCTTGGCGATGGCGAGGCGACGCTGCCGCCTCCGGTGGACACGGCAATCCTCGTTGGTGAAAAGCCGCGGGAGAGGCGCCAGATCCTGCGCCGGCTGGCTCGACACATTGGGAAAATTCATATCCCGATGAGGCCCGACACGTCATATCCCGATGAGGCTCGACACGTCATGCGCGCGGGCTGCCTTCTCTGCGGTGTCGAAGGTGCCGAGGATTAGACGTTTCTCGAGAAATCAGATCTCGGAGGAGAAGGCGCCGGAGCGGCGCTGGTGGACTCCGCGAAAATCCAAAAATCCGAAGGTGCAAAGTGTGGAGGGAGCGCCTTTTTATAACGAGCGCCGGCCGCGACGCGTGCGCGAACCTTTCCCGCGCGCTGGAGCGCCAAAACCAGGGCGACGACATGGCCGCTCGCATGATCAGCGCGCACAGTCATGAAATGGGTCGGCCCGTTGGTCGCACTGCCAATCCAAAACTAAAAGAGGGCAGATGACGGGCAAGCGGCCGATCCAAACGGACAAAAAACGGACAAAAATACCGTCCGTTTGGGTCGGCCCGTTGGAGTTGCTCTAAAGAAGGAAACATGACATTCGCGATTTGCTTGCCGGAGGGGGATAACTGGTTGATGCTTTGCGATTCGTTTTCCCATGTGTCAGCAAATGAAAAGGGTCCAACCATTGGGAACATACGATCCGAGTCGTATAAGATTTTTTTTTGATAGAGACTGATCCATCATCCATGTTTCCGGCTTATATTATTACAGGTGTAGAACCTAATTAGGGCATGCTTTTTTGGTACCACACTGATTGCTGCTGGTGATCATATTATAAGGCACTTTCCATGTTTTAGATATCTAATGTTATTTTTGAGCAAGCATTTCACGGAACGATGACATTATTAAGCAGTTGTAACTTCTAATAACAAAACCGACTAGTGGAACACAACTAATGGCATAAATGATAAAAACTCTTTCTCTTCTGGATTATCATTATTTGTTTAATCTACTATTGTTTTGAGTACTTTCCCTTATTTCTTTAAGTATGAGGGCTGGATTTGATATCCAGTTTCGACAAGGTAATCTCTTTCATACGCTAAAATGTTGACACTAAAGATCCATGACCAGGTTTAATGCGTTTTCGTACTTGAGTCATGGACTCATCTTCACAAGTACCGGAATTGTTGGCAAGCTTGTATCCTCGCCACTTGCTAACATAAACTCTACATTTGTGTGATTAGCTAAGGGCATATGTCTTAGATAATGAAGTGAAGATAATACATACAATTTTCAATTTTTCATAGGAAAGGTATTAAAAGCAACCCACAAATTTTAAGGTAGTGAACACCTTTTCAGAATACACCCATTTATCAAACATACACAAACAGCTTTAGGAAGATACACACCATTTAAAAAAATGCATTCCCACTTTGAACAATTACACAAATAATTTTGGAAATGATTAAGCAAATTGATCATGATTTCTGTTTTCATTTTCATTTCCTTTTTGTTTGTTTCGAGAAAGATATCATCTGATTCTCCTTTTATTGATTCTTTTTCGATCGAGATGTATGAATCCATGGGTCTACATACATACTGTTCATGGATTTAACAAAAATGTGGAAGAGCAAAACATTTTAAATACACGATGAATACCTTTTTTAATAAATGACTAATATTTTTCTGGAATACACGATGAACATTTTCTAATACATATCGAACTTTTTAATGTACGAATATTTTTGTTGAAATACTCAACAGATATTTCTAATTCTCGTGAACATTTCTTAATACATGATGAACACATTTTAAATACGCAATGAACAATTATTAATATACATTTTTGTAAATCCGTGATGAATAACTTTTAGTACTTGATGCAAATTTTCTAAATAATTAAAGTAAATTTTCAATATATATATATATATATATATATATATATATATATATATATAGAGAGAGAGAGAGAGAGAGAGAATATTTCAAAATATATACAAAAAGGAAAACAGAAAACAATTCTGTAAGAAAAACCCAACAAACCAGCACATGTTATGTTGTGGTCGCAAACCAGTAATGCAGTCTATGGTGTACGAGGTTCAGACAGTGAATGGGCCGAATCACCTCACTCGAACATGGGTGAGGTACGCTCAGACCTGGCCGACGACCCGGCCTAGGCAGGCGAATCCTATTTGGCGCTGCAAGCGTCCGTTAATGTGTATTCTGCAAATTAACGGGCATCGCCTGCAGCACCCCACACCGGGCCGGCCTATATGGCGTTTTCTTTTTCTGTGTTAGTCGACAAAAAGAAGCTGCTTAGACCTGGCCAACAACCCGGCCTAGACAGGTGAATACTATTTGGCGTTGCAGGCGCCCGTTAATGTGTATTCTGCAAATTAACGGGTGCCATGTGCAGTGCCTCACGCTGGGCCGACCCATATGGCGTTTTCTTTTTCTGTGTTAATAGACAAAAAGAAGCTGCGCTGGTTGAGAATCAAACCTGCGCCCCCCCTTATCGATGTACTAGGTGTAACCACCGCACCACACAGCACAATCTCATAACCATCAAGTTCTTCCTTCTTTCTCCTTTTTCCTGTTTTACCTTTTACCTTTTTCGTTTTTCTTTTCTGTTTTCTGTTTTTTCTCTTCCTGGTTCGATGAATTGTTTCCAAATATGTGAACTTTGCCTACAATTGGATGAACATTTTTTAAAATTTGGTGATTTTTTTAAATTCAATGATATTTTTTTCAAAATTATGCACATTTTTCAAAAAATCCATTTTCAAGATAGATGAACATTTTTCAAAATCTAAACCTTTTCTGAAAATCAAATAATTTTTTCTTTAAATGGAATGAACTTTTTTCAAAACCGATAATCTTTTTTAAAAAACGATGAACTTTTTCTGAAATTGATGAACTTTTTTCCAAATTTTGTGAACATTTTTCAAAATCGATGAACTTTTTTAAAAAATGATGATCTTTTTTCAAAACCCGTGAACCTTTTTCTCAAATTCGATGAATTTTTTTTCAAATTCGTGAACTTTTTTTCAAAATGTGTGATTTTTTTTCAAAACCGATGATTTTTTTTCAAAATTGATGAACTTTTTTTAAAAACAATGTACTTTTTTTTCAAAACTCGTGAACTTTTTCTCAAATTCGACTATTTTTTTAAATCCGTGAACTTTTCTCAAATTGATGAACTTTTTTCACTTTGCACGAATCTTTTCAAATTTATGAAATTTCTTCAAGTTCACTTTTATTTTATTGTGAATTCGTTTTTATTTATATTGTAAAATAATATGCATAACAAACTGGGTATGTGTTACTCCTACATGCTAATGTTGTATTAAGAGAAGTGTCAAATAGAGTATTTTACTCATAGTGGACAACAAAGAGGCGTCGTCCTAGTGGTTATTGCCTAAAAGGTCTGAAGTTAGCGGGCAGGGATCGGATCCTGTTTCTCGCTATTTCTACCAGACTTTCGTTGTTTTCCGCTATGCTTGCGCTGTGAGCTCCAGTTGTTATAAGTGGCACCGAAAGCGTCGGACAGGAGCTCCCACCTAGGCACCACGTAAATGGGCATGGCACGGTACACAGAGGCCCATTTATAAGCGGGACACATGTTCCTCCCTACACGGGCCAGGCACAACATGCATGGTAAACGGGCCAGGCCTGACATGACAACCGTGTGCTTTTCAGTCTTTTGGAAAAAAATTCGGCCATTTTACGACTTAAATTAAAAAAAACATAATTGAGACGGGCCTTAAATTCTTAAAAAATAAAAACACTAACAAACGGGGTGCGCCAGTTCGGCACACGGGCTGCTCCTGTGCCGGCCCGCGAAGCACATGCCCGTTGGCCAGCCTCTGTCTCTTGCCGCCGCTAGCCACACGCGCTGCGACGCCTCAAGCCGCCGCCGTCGTTCCGTGGCCCGCCTCCGGCCACTGCCCCGACTCGTCTCCGCTGGTAGCGCGGCCACCGACCAAAAAGCAGTCGCTCGTGACCAAGCTCATCAGGACCCAGCTGGCCAAGGTTGGTACGCCCCCCTCCCCCCCCTCTCTCTCTGCATCTTCACGGTAGCAACGCAACAATCTTGGACACCAAGATTTGTGTTTTTTTCGCGAATACGCAAAGCTTGCGTATCATTCATTAAAAGGAGGATAGAAGAGTTACAATGAGCTGGGGTAGGAGCACTAGGATACTACGTACACAAGATAGGCAAAGATCCTAGTGCAAGCATGAGGGAAAATGGGTTTGCTCAGCCCCAAATGCTCTCAGGTAGCTACGGTATGAGGGTGGCGAGACCATTGGCCCCCGCCTTGGCCCATGAGCGTGCTTCCTCCTTGATGTCGTGGAGAAGTTGAGAGGCAGAGCGGGGAGGGGTGCCATGGAAGACGCAAGAGTTCCGATGCTTCCAGATGAGCCATGCAACCATGAGTATGAGCGAGGCGACCCCCTTCCGATGCGCTGCCGGAGCCACGAATGTCGTATCGTGCCACCAGTCCAAGAAGCGGACACTGGGAGTTGGGGCAAGGGCCTGAGGGTAGCACCAAGTGAAGCAGGCATGCCAAACCTGACGTGAGAATGGGCAGCCAACTAGGATGTGCTCCATAGTCTCCATCGCCTGGTCGCAGAAAAGGCAAGTGGCGTGATGCAGGAGACCATGCTGAGCCAGGCGAGCCGCCGTCCAGCATCTGTCTTGGAGGGCAAGCCACGTGAAGAACTTCACCCGCAAGGGCGCCCAGCTCCGCCAGGTGAGCCTCCAGTACGGGGCGCGTATGGAACCGACGAAGAGGACCACGTAGCAAGATTTACCGGAGTAAATCCCGTTGTCAGCCCAGCACCAAAGGAGGCGGTCCGGCTGGTCGGAGAGCGCGAGTAGCTGCAGGCAGCGCCAAAGCTCGACGTACTCGACCGTGGCAAGCGGCGTCAGGGCCGCCTGGATGTGCCTGATCCAAGCACGTTCGGCAAGTTTGTTGGCCACGGTGCAGGTCCGGCGATGTCGGCGGGGCATGAGCGGGACGAGATGGGGCGCAACATCCGCGACGGATTGGCCATCAAGCCAGCGGTCTTCCCAGAAAAGACATGAGCGACCATCTCCAAGGCGCCAGTATGTGGATGCGCGAAATATGGCGCGGGCCTCTGGATCATTAGGGAGCTGAAGGTGAATCCACGGGCGGGAGGGATCGATACACTGAAGCCACTGCCAGCGCGTGCGAAGCGCTATACCAAAGCGGTGCAGATTCAGGACGCCAAGGCCTCCGTACTCGAGTGGCCTACACACCCGCTGCCAATTGACCAGGCAATGACCGCACTTGGCGTCACGGCGACCGTGCCACAGGAAGTCCCGGATAATGCGGTTGATGCGTTTGAGCATAGGCTTGCAGATCGCCATAGCCATGAGCATGTTGGTAGGCATCGCGGTGAGGACATGGCGGACGAGGGCGAGCCTCTCACCCCTCAAAAGCATGGAGGCGCGCCAGGAGGAGAACTTCTTAACCATGTGGTCCAGCAATGGCTGCAGAGTAGACGAAGGCACCTTGCGCACGGACAGAGGGAGTCCGAGGTAGGGCAAAGGAAACTGCGCCAAGGGGCAGGACAAAGCGGCCACCACATGTGCCGTTTCGGCGTCGGTGCAGTGGATGGGGGCAGCAGAACACTTGGCAAAGTTGGTGTGGACCCCGGAAGCGTGTCCGAAGACCTGAAGGATGGCTCGGACTGCGAGTAGCTGGTCCATGCTCGGGTGACAGAAGATAGCAACGTCGTCGGCATAGAGAGAAATGCTAGGGGCGGCGAGGCTGGGGCTTAGCCGTCTGAGGAGCTTGGTCATCGTGGCATGAAGCATAAGCGAGTTCAACACATCGATGACCAGGGTGAAAAGCATGGGGGACATGGGGTCTCCCTGCCGAAGCCCTTTTGCGTGGTGGATGTGGGGGCCCGGGACGCCGTTCAGGAGGACGCGAGTCGAAGCGGTGGCCAAAAGGATGGAAATCCATTCGCACCAGCGCCTGCCAAAGCCCAGGTGATGCATGACCTCAAGGAGGAATGGCCACGAGACGGCGTCGAACGCGCGGGCAATGTCAAGCTTGAGAAGAACCCTGCTAGTCTTTGACCGATGAAGGTATCTCGTCGTTTGCTGCACGAGCATGAAGTTGTCGTGGATGCTTCTACCAGAGATGAAGGCGTTCTGGCTAGGGGACACAAGCTCATTAAGCCTCGGGGCGAGCTGGAGAGAGAGGACCTTCACGACAAGGTTGGCCACGAGATGGATGAGGCTGATCGGTCTATAATCGCCAAGAGAGGTGGCGTCCGTCGCTTGGGGAGCAATGTGACAAACGCCTCATTGAGGCACTGAAAACATCAGCCATCCATGCGGTAGAGCTTGGTAAAGGCGTCCATGAAGTTGTCCTTCACTACCGCCCAGTAGATTTGCCGGTGGGCAGCTTCTTGACGGCACACCAGACTTCGTCTTTGGTGAGGGGCTGGTCCAGGGACGAGAGGTCGAAGACCCAGGGGTCAATGGCGTCAAGATACAGCGAGTGAGCGCGCGTGTCCGCGGTGCTGATGATCGCCGCAAAGTGGTGGAAGGCCGCCTCAGCCATGTCTCGATCCCCTGAGATGGTGGCATCGCCGTGGCGAAGGGAAATGATGCGGGTACGCTGCTTCCGGTGGGAGGCTTGTACGCGCAAGAAAGCGGAGGATGCTTCGCCATTACATAGCCTGGCCAGCCTCACCCGCTGCCTTAGGATGGATCGCTCGAGGGATGCGAGGCCCAAGTATGCCTGCTTGAGACATCGACGCAGCCAAAACTCCTGACTGGAAAGAGGCATGCAGTCCCGCACCGCATCGAGCCACGCTATGAGCTCATGTGCGATCATTAGCTGCAGGGAAACATTGCTGATGGACTTGGCGCTCCAACTCTGTAGGCGGCCAGCGGTTAGTCTCAGACGGTCAAAGATTCGACGAAACGGGTCGGGGTCGGGCAGAGTGCTGGACCAGGCGTTGGAGACCACCTGCATGAACCCAGGCAACTGGGGCCAGAACCTCTCGAAGTGGAAGCGGCGCACACCCGGAGAACACGGGGTGCAGTCAAGCATGAGAGGGCAATGATCCGAGGCCGCGGAAGACAAGCAACGAAGAAGGCAGCTTGGGAATGCAGACTCCTAGGTGGTGGTGCAAAGAACTCTATCGATTCGAACCAACATAGGGTTTTCGCGCTTGTTCGACTAGGTGTACCGCCTACAATGAAGGTACATGTCCCTGAGCTCCTGTCAGCCATGAAACGGAGAAAGCGCCGAATGAGACGTAGGTTTAGGCGAGAGTTGTAGGCGGAAGGTAGGCGAACCAGCGTGTCGCGAGAAACACGACGATTATCACGTTCATCGGAATTCAATGCATAAGCAGGCATGGCTTAGTGTGCCAGCTTGCCGTGGAAACTAGAAAACTGAAATTATGACTGTGCCGTCCCGTCTCGTCAGTGGTGCGTCCCGTCCGTGCTAGGTCGCACACCGGCATGACGGTCAAACGAGTGCACTCGAATCATCCAGATGAGGTACTCCCTCCTTGTCAAAAATGATTCCACCACTCATCATCTACCTTGGTTGGTGAGACTTTTGAATTAAGCCCCGCAAACTGGAAAGGAGGTAGTACGTGCGTGATCCGCTATTTATTCGTGTAGGATCGAGTAGGTCGTTTTTTGAATTGAGCCCTGCAAACCGGAAAGGAGGTAGTGCGTGTGTGATCCACTATTTATCCGTGTAGGATCGAGTAGGTCGGATAGTGTACGTGTAGGATTGAGTAGGTCGGATGGTGTACGTGTAGGATCACATTAGCTGATGAACGTTCGCTGGGAGATAAGACATTTGCGAACGTTTTTGCTGGCAGTTTCTTCATATTCACATGGCATTTTCTTCAGAGCAGCTTGTCAGTTTCTTCAGAGGTAGGCATTTTTATTCAAAAAACTGCCACTTTGGATCTTGCATTGCAACTAAAACTGCCAGGAGCACATTAGTAGGCTAGCTAGTGATCAATCAGTAACTTGTAAACACTGAGCGAATAGAAATAAGGAATTGTTAGTAACTTGTAAACACTGAGAACACAAAAATAAGGATCATGCTGTGCACAACAGTAAGAGCCGATCCGTTCGAAATGTTCACACGAGACTCACATGCCTGGCATTGTAATATGTTCACATTAGTAGCCCAAATTCAAAACCAACTAGTACGATTCACATACATAAGATGAACATGTGAATGTGTCTCAATGATTCATAGATCATATACAAATATGTAGCTCCAAAAGCAAAGATCTAGAAAAACATCTGTTCTTCCTACTAACATGGATGCTTCTCTTGGCCAACATTCAGTATAGAGTGAAAGACAAATTTGTTTGTGAAGTCTACAATTCCTCTTGCAAACGTAAGTGGTTTCACCAACAGCTCGAACCATGAGAATGAACCACACATGATGGAGGAACATCCACTGCAATATGATTTGTTCTTCTCTCGATCACACGGCGAGACTATTTTCGGAATACAAACTTTAACTTAGGCAAAATGATGACCATTGTATAATCATACCAAAGAAATGAAGCACCTAGTGTTGGCCAATAAATAGTATAGTGCTACTTTTCTACAGCCCATGAAGTGACTATCCAATCTTTCCGTGTCTATTTTCAAATGGCACTGCATGCAGTGACTATACTATTCTCTTGTGCAGTTCAACCAAAATTGCGGTCACTTTGTTTGTTTGCCAAATAGCAAAGGGCAGACATCTCTGTCTGCACAAATATCAAGCAGCTAGTAAACATATACCCCACCTTGTATTTTCGGTTTAAACACGTCTCTTCTGCTTAGCATCTGTCATGTTCTGCACTGGACAATTTGATACAGTCATGTTTTGCCCTGGACAATTTCATACTGAATTGATCTGCTCGTTCAGAGCAGAAATATAGCGCCTATTCTTCATCAGACCAAGGATATCCATGTTCACAGTGATGGAAGAGGTGAAATCGATACAACAGAAATTGAGCATCCAACCATTGAACCCTGTCCTGCACCTCCAATGTAGGTCCACCCTGCCAATAAATTCACATGCAAACCACTAGTATTACTATCTAATGACAGTACAAAAAGTGTAGCAAGATAGTAGCAAACCATGTACCTTTGTAATGAATAGCTCATAGTGCCACCAATTGGATATAAAGGTTTGGAAGAAAACATGCTCCTAATGTTGAACCATTTGGGTATTTTGTGCAGTTCCACTAAAATCGAGCATCCTTGTTTGCATAGATATTGAAAGTGTGATTACTATAAAAGTGGCACTAGTTGAAGCATAGACTCACAAATATAAGCATTCCAATTTCTTAATGGGAAAAAGGTAGCAAGACTATTTCTAAGCACATGTTTGAAGGAATAAATAAGGCAACAACGGCTGATGTCAGGAAGGCATACATAGTTTTTTTTTTGAAAAATTGAGCCATTCATGACCTTTCCTCTTCTTTTGAGCATATTTTGTGCAGTTCAACTAAAATAAAATGCCATGACCGCCTCAACAATTCAATGACACTGTACAAAAGGAAATGACTTAACATCACATCATGATGTCAGGTATGTAGTCGACAGGCATTAGAGACAAACATACAGACCTCCTCCGATAACATGTAATTTTAACAAAGGTGTGACTAGCTTTACTGGGATAATTTGAGTGAACTCTACACCCTATGTTCCTTAATATAAGACATTTTCGCAGTTCAATTTAAAGTACCCAAACGTCTAGTATTTAGAAAAACAGGTAGTAGTTTTCTTGAGCACATATCTGGGAAAGTTTGCCAGACTTTATATATGTCCATACGCTAATGCAACACCATTCGAATAGTACAAATATAGACTAATCGAGTGGCTAGTGCAATAGTAGAGTAGTTATTTTATTACATGGTACAGTACAATGGTTTTACTGAATAGATTTCCATAAGATCTAGCACTGGAAGATTTCTATAATAATTAAAAATACAAAATGTAAAGGTAACAAGTTTCAACATTGGTATAGTAGCTATGCAAGAGCATTAAACCAAATACTAAAGTCTGAAGGTAACTAGCATTATTAACTAATGACAGTATAAAAAAAGTGCAAACCATGTACCTTCAAGGTAAATATTATTAACTAACTCGAGGTATGTAATCTATAAGAATTAACAGTGCAAAAATATGAAGGTAGTAACAAGATTCATCGTTGGTATACTGGCTGTGCAACAACATTAGAATGCCTTAGCTGAAAAATCTTTAATACATCCACAATCAACAGCTAACCCTGAATAATCCACTAACATTAAATGGCACTGCTTAAATTAATCGGTGGCATTAGACTGAGTGCGGCATTAGTTAAATGTGGCATCACTTTAGCAGTAGCATTGCTTGACTTGACTGCTGGCGTTATACTAACAGCAAAAAAGTGGCAATAATAGCATGGGAGGCCCATTCGGACAGTGGGCGCACCAGTACGATGTACCGCCACAGACGCATAGAGTGGTGAGGGAGGTATGGTTGCCCAGAGCAACAAATATCTAGGCAGCATATGTGGATTACGTCCCATTTTTGTTCTCTTTAGCTATTGATTTTCCCCTTTTCAACCTAGATGCGGGTTCGATGCCTAGTCTCTTGGACAGTACAGTTTCCTTTCCTTATTCAACCCAGACATAGATTAGTCTGCATGAAGTAGAGTTTCCTTTAATAGTGCAAGTCAAGGTTTTCGTCCGCGTGACCAGCAGAGCAGAGGATAGCAAATTGGGAAGATGGTGGAGTGGAAAAAGATCCACATGCAGCGACGTGGCAGATGGGGCAATAGAACAAGGGTATGGTTCGACAAGAGGTAGCATACACGAGGGTCGGCGGGAAGTGGCTTTGCTCATGGTCACCGTCCTCTGCACACACTACGGCAGCGAGCTTGGGGAAGGAGGCCATCCTGCGCAGGCGCTAGGTCTGAGAGGACGGCCTTGTCATCAGTGCGTGACCTCGCTCGCCGATGATGAGTGTGTCAACACTGCACATCCTTTTCTTCCCCGGCAGATCTGTGACCACCGGTGAGGAGGGAGAGAGAGGCCGTCTTTTTTAGATCTGGAGAGAGGGTGATAGTGTGAGAAGCCAATGGGCAGCCATTAGCAAGAAAGCGCTGAAGCTCCAGCCTATATATCTTTTTTATACTACTAGTACTAGAGGTGGAGTAGTGGTAGAGTAGTTTATATTTTCTCTGCATACAGTACCAGTTAGTTGTGCTTCAAAACTAAATGGCACGCCATTAAAAAAATAAAAGGTCGATAACTAATGCCGCACCTCGGGCCAACGCGGCCAGATCGCATTTTGCATGAGAAATTACACACCATGTTTCGGTGAGATGTGGTCCCGTTCCCACATGTCAGTGAGACGACGGCGAGTCCTTTTGTACAATTTTTGAACGGACGTCTATGTAGGCTAGGGCGCCTCTTCGTGTATCGTGGCAACCGTCCACCAACTCTTCGCCTTTCCCTCTCAATTTGGAACTACTGTCGCACGCTCTTCCTCCCTCCTCCATTTGACTTCACCCTTCATTCTGCCATTGTTCGATCGTCTTTTCCATGGTGGGAACATGACGGAAATGACCCCGTTATTCTTGCCCCGATCTGAAAGATGAGATGGTGGAGGAACTCATTAACGTCATCACCTAAGCTAGCATGGCAGGTTCGTTCAAGACCATTCACGACTCAACTAATAACATCATTACAAGGAACCCAAGGGTCCAGGGGCGGTTTGATCTCCCCTATCTTCTTCACCGTGAACCTGGTCACTGGCGCGCGGACGATGCATGCCTCGCCTTGTGCAAGTTGATGCCGCTTGATAATGATACGTGTGATGTTAAGGTGCCATCGCTTGAGGGTAAGGCTTGGGCAGGCGCAAATGGAGATTAGGTTGTTTATATTGGGTACAACTGCGAGTGGGAACTTGTGAATGTGTACACTCATCACTGGGTTCCACTTCCAAAAATCTCAGACTGCCCAGAGGTTGAGCACACCGGTATTCTACATACATTCAACTACGATCATGGTGACTGTCGTCTACAGAAGATAGCAATTTTTCGAGTTCCCGACCGCTCTTGGGGTTATAGGAATGCTTGTGTTTTCGCTATCTTCGACAAGCTTGTTGTCGTCCTTCATGGTTCGAATCGATGGATATTGCTCAAAAATCAGTTTCTATACACGGATGAGTACTTTGATGCAATTCAATACGAGGGTCTTGTGTTTGCTGCCACCACTCGTGGCACTGTTTTTGCATGGAATCATCATGCTTTCCATACATTTGTCTTCCATCGTAATTATAATTGTTTCATCCACATGCATGCGGGTTAGCTAGTTTCCCTTTATTAATTAACCTTCTTGTCTTTTCAAGGCCCTGTGAACATTCCACCACCTATATTTGAAAAAAAATTATAACCAAGGGGGAGATGACAATGATGATGATCACGAGCATGGGGACCCATATACTCAGTGGCGCCTGGCAACTTATTCCGATGGATCACCTCTTCTTGTCTGTATATAGGGCACTCCTGATGTTACTAAGGAAGCATGTGTTGTCTCCCATGGTCGCACTCTCCGGACCTATTCTAACATCCGTTGCAGGGTATTCGGGATGGATACTACTGGGCTAGCGCCAACACCTTCTCCCTGGTTTAGTATTGATACTCTTGGAGGAAACTCGCTCTTCCTTGGACAAAACTATCCAATCATGGTGAAAGGTGATCCAACTACTATTGACACAACGTTACTATTATTTATGAGAAGCAACTGTATCTATACCTCGGACATTGCTATGGTTCCCTACCGTGGCTATCACAATATGCGTCCTAACATAGGCCGCTTCAGCCTGGATGATCGGTCCTGCGTTGGTCTCGAGATTGACAGTAGCTGCCCCTTCCTAGAGAATCACTTTTGGTTCAAAGCAAGCGTTTCCAACACCGAGGATTGGTTGAGCTGAAGTTCATTTCATTGCTTGTTATTTGTTGTGTGATGAAAACTTTAGTATTTACCAGAATGTATCGTCGTTGTCATTGTGGGTTCATGTCCTGTTGTATGTAATAAAATGATATGCCTGTGATAAACTTAATAAATTTATGAATGGCTTTCGAGTCGCTTCTCTGAGTGGGTGCTGTGACGAGGCAAAAATATATTTTCCGAATACATAATTGTATGTGCACTGCAGCAGGTTATCGGATGAGTCCAATCAACAATAGTACTACTACTATTTGTACTAGCTTCACATGCTTCGCACGTCGGGCGGGTGTTTTTACTGTAGCAGGAATCCCATCATCCTAGGTCCTCGGATGAGTCCAGTAGAAATTGCAATCTAATGTTTGGGTTCAAACTTTCAAAACTGCAGCACTATCTCTAAGTCTACGTATACGTAATACAACAAGTTTTTAAACTTGAGACCAGCCACCCACCCTCACAAAGAACACTTTTTAACCTAGCACAGACTCCAGGAAATTTGGCCACAGTGTGAGGTGGGCCATATGTTAATGTGTTCATTGTACGTAGCAGCACCTCAAATCCTCGATATATATTAGGGTGGCATGGGCCAGATCAAGCATTCACGTCCAGGAGTACGACACACGCCACCAGCACGACTTCCATCTGACACCATATTTCTTGGAGTCCGTGCTACAACTATCTCTTCAACCTCATAGTTTCTCTAACTCAGCCATCGCGCGGCGGGCGAGGTGGGGGCTTGCCGATACTAGTCGGTTTCCTCAACTGCAGTCCCACTTGTAAGGCCAACTCCAACGCATGACCCATAACGAACCTCCATTTTGCTAGGATTCTGTCCATTTGGGTAGGGCAATGGGGTTGTGTTCGGGCCATTTCTCGGATGCGGTGGCCGTGCGCCCAACGCGCAGACGCATCCCGGCCGCGTACATTTTTCTTTGCAAACACATATCTTTTTTTCATCATTGATTTTTGGTACATGGAAATACATCACCAAAATTTGACTAGAAAAGCAAGACCAAAGAAAACAAGAACCACAAGAATACATTTTAGAAGATATCCAACTTCCATAAATGCTCCTATAAGTTGGATTAGTGCCTTCTCGATGCATTCATTGTTGATCTGCGGAGGCTCGATCTTGCGTGCTTCTTTATTCTTTGAGTGTAAAGAAGTAGACGTTGCTTCCTCGCATCTAGTCTCATGTCTAGCCTCTATTCTATCAACAAGTGCACTAGTCTCATCTCTAGCCTCTATGCTAGCTAAAAGTGCTACAACATCTACTAAATTGCGCTATATCAATATATCAATGTACTCTTCTTCCCCATACCAAAACTTGCATCCATTCTACACAATAAAATTTTAAGTTAGCACAACAAGTCTAATCTGAGAGCACAACCGAAGCTACAGTAGCACATACCCCATCGGTTGAGCACTTGATGAACACCCATCCGGGATGTTCCGGCGTTGTAGACACGCGGCGCAAGACCTTCTTTGGGCAGTCGTCGCACGTAATGAGTGGCAACGGTGCACCGACGAGCTTTTGGGACAACACCGAGCCCAGCCGACCGCCATTCATGTATCTGCCGGCGGACCGCCGATGGTGTAGATCCGAGCGGCTAGAGGAGGAGTCAGTACCTGCATGCGGCCTTGCAGCCTTGCCGGGGCCTTTCGGCCCGGTGCCCGTCCAGTCCCTGGCGTGGCGTGGCCTCCCACAACCGGGCGAGCTCAAGCCCGACCGGATCCGCTCCAAATCCAGCCGCCGGGTGCACAAAACATGTAGCCGTGGTTGGGTAGCTCCAGGGCATTGAGGGAAAGGGGGCTAAGCGAGCGCGCGTCCAAGTTGCACGCGCTAGAGTTGGCCTAGCGGCGTGGCGGACCAACTGTGTGGCGGTGCCAAGTGGCTTCGCTCATGTGGGGGACGGAAGTCATCCCGTGCGGGCGCTAGGTCTCACAGGACGACCTTGTCATTAGTGTGTGACCTCTGTGGCAACCGTCCACTCCCAACTAGCCTCTTTGTTGACATGTGGTCCTATTCCCACATGTCAGTGAGACGACGGCGAGTCCTTTTGTACAATTTCTGAACGGACGTCTATGTAGGCCAGGGCGCCTCTTCGTGTACCGTGGCAACTGTCCACTGACTCTTCGCCTTTCCCTCTCGATTTGGAACTGCTGTCGCAATCTCTTCCTCCCTCCTCCGTTTGCCTTCACCCTTCCTTCTGCCGTTGTTCGATCATCTTCTCCATGGAGGGAACAGACCGGAAACGACCCCGTTATTCTTGCCCCGATATGAATGATGATGTGGTGGAGGAACTCATTGATCGGTGCGACATCATCACCTCGGCTAGCATGGCAGGTTCGTTCAAGACGATTCTCGACTCAACTAATAACATCATTACAACAAACCCAAGGGTCCAGGAGCGGTTTGATCTCCCCTATCTTCTTCACTGTGACCTTGCTCACTGGCGCGCGGACGACGGAGGCCTCGCCTTGTGCAAGTTGGTGCCGCTTGATAATGATATGTGTGATGTTAAGATGCCATCGCTTGAGGGTGTAAGGCTTGGGAAGGCGCAAATGGAGATTGGGTTTTTTATATTGAGTCCAACTGCGAGTGGGAACTTGTGAATGTGTACACTCGTCACTGGGTTCCACTTCCAAAAATCTCAGACTGCCCAGAGGTTGATCACACCGGTTATGACCGTACTTTCAACTACGATCATGGTGACTGTTGTCTACAGAAGATAGCAATTTTTCAAGTTCCCGACCGCTCTTGGGATTTAATGGAATATGTAGTTATTGCTATCTTCGACAAGCTTGTTGCCTTCCTTCATAGTTCGACTGGATGGATATTGCTCAAAAAACAGTTTCTATACAAGGATGAGTACTGTGATGCAATACAATACGAGGGTCTTGTGTTTGCTGCCACCACTCATGGCACTGTTTTTGCATGGAATCCTTATACTTTCGGTACGTTTGTCTTCCATCGTAATTATAATTGTTTCATCCACATGCATGCGGGTTAGCTAGTTTCCCTTTACTAATTAACCTTCTTGTGTTTCCAAGGTCATGTGAACATTCCACCACCTATACTTAAAAAAATTATAACCAAGGGGGAGATGACGATGCTGATGATCATGAGCATGAGGACCCATATAGGAGTACTCAGTGGCGCCTGGCAACTTATTCCGATGGATCACCTCTTCTTGTCTGTATACAAGGCACCACTGATGTGACTAAGGAAGTAGGTGTTGTCTCCCATGGTCACACTCTTCAGACCTATTCCAACATCCGTTGCAGGGTATTCGGGATGGATACTACTGTGCTAGCACCAACACCTTCTCCCTGGTTTAGTATTGATACTCTTGGAGGAAACTCGCTCTTCCTTGGACAAAACTATCCAATCATGGTGAAAGGCGATCCAGCTATTGTTGACACAACATTACTACCATTTATGAGAAGCAATTGTATCTATACCTCGGACATTGCTATAATTCCCTACCGTGTCTATCACAATATGGGTCATGAAATAGGCCGCTTCAGCCTGGATGATCAGTCCTTTGTTGGTCTCGAGATTAACAGTAGCTGGCCCTTCCGAGACAAACTCTTCTGGTTCAAAGAAAGCATTTCCAACGCTGAGGAGTGGTTAAGCTGAAGTTCATTTCATTGCTTATTATTTGTTGTGTGATGAAAAATTTAGTATTGTAACGCCCTGAGACAGTTGCGCCAAGTGTCTTCCAGTTATTCGCGGTTGTTGCCTTGTCATTCGCTTGCGTGTTGCATCTTGCCATGTCATCATGTGCATTGCATCATCATGTTTTCAAAACTTGCATCTGTCTGGTTTCCCCGAGTTCTCTCCGTTGTCCATTCTGAGCCCAGACACACTCGCACGCGCCCGTGGCACGTCTGAAATAGTATTTTATTAGTGGCCAGGAAATGTTCTCGGAATGGGATGAAAGTTGGCATGCGGTGTTGTTATGTTGTTAGTAGGTCGCCTGCCAAGTTTCATCGCATTCGGAGTTCGTTTAATGACCCAACGGATAACTATAGCGGCACCATTGCTGGTCTAACTATAGCGGCTCCATTTTTGGCCAATGCCATGTTTAATAACATTTAATATTGTTGGGTACATTTTAATGCTTCACCCCTTGCCATGCTTCACCCCTTGCCATGTTTAATAACATTTAATATTGTTGGGTACATAAACGAGAGTGAACTAAATGTTTGAATGTGGTGTTTCTTCAATATGCAACTCGTTGCATATTGAGCTCCACTTAATTTGTAGTATTGATTGTGCATATTGCCATGCCACGCCTCATTAAACCGTACATGCATCATGCTTGGTTGTGCATCATGCCATGTTTATGTGATGGTTGTTTACTGTGTTGCTTGCTTATTTCTGGGTTGCTTCTCTCGTTAGCTTCGGTTTCATGGAGTTGTGAGGATTCATTCGACTACGCAGGATCATCTACTTCTTGGACTCGTTCTTCTTCCTTGCGGGATCTCAGGCAAGATGACCATACCCTCGAAATCACTTCTATCTTTGCTTGCTAGTTGTTCGTTCTATCGGTATGTCGCGCTACCTACCACTTGTTATATCATGCCTCCCATATTGCCATGTCAAGCCTCTAACCCACCTTTCCTAGAAAACCGTTGTTTGGCTAAGTTACCACTTTTGCTCAGCCCCTCTTATAGCGTTGTTAGTTGTAGGTGAAGCTGAAGATTGTTCCATGTTGGAACATGGATATGTTGGGATATCACAATATCTCTTATTTTAATTAATGCATCTATATACTTGGTAAAGGGTGGAAGGCTCGGCCTTATGTCTGGTGTTTTGTTCCACTCTTGCTGCCCTAGTTTCCATCATAACGGTGTTATGTTCCTTGATTTTGCGTTCCTTACGCAGTTGGGTGTTATGGGAACCCCTTGACAGTTCACTTTGAATAAAACTCCTCTAGCAAGGCCCAACCTTGGTTTTACATTTGCCTCACAACCTATAACTTTCCCTTGGGTTTTCGCGAGCCCGAGGGTCATCTTTATTTTAACCCCCCTGGGCCAGTGCTCCTCTGAGTGTTGGTCCAACCAAGAGCCACTTGCAGCGCCACCTCGGGGAAACTTGAGGGCTGGTCTTAGCTGTACGTAGTGTTCATCCGGTGTGCCCTAAGAACGAGATATGTGTAGCTCCTATCGGGATTTGTCATGACATTTGTGCGGTATTGCTGGTCTTGTTTTACCATTGTCGAGATGTCTTGTAACCGGGATTGCGAGACTGATCGGGTCTTCCCGGGAGAAGGAATATCCTTTGTTGACCGTGAGAGCTTGTGATGGGATAAGTTGGGACACCCCTGCAGGGTATAAACTTTCGAGAGCCGTGCTCGCGGTTATGTGGCAGATGGGAATTTGTTAATATCCGGTTGTAGAGAACCTGACACTTGACTTAATTAAAATGCATCAACCGCGTGTGTAACTGTGATGGTCTCTTTTCGGCGGAGTCCGGGAAGTGAACACGGTTCTTGTGTTATGGTTGTGCGTAAGTAGTTTCAGGATCACTTCTAGCTTCACGACCGTTGCGTTGCTTCTCTTCTCGCTCTTATTTGCGTATGTTAGCCACCATATTTTGCTTAGTGCTTGCTGCAGCTCCACCTCATTACCCTATTCTACCCATAAGCTTAAATAGTCTTGATCTCGCGGGTGTGAGATTGCTGAGTCATCATGGCTCACAGATACTTCCAAATAGTTGCAGGTGCCGATGATACCTGTGCAGGTGACGCAACTGAGCTCAAGTGGGAACTCGATGAATATCTTGGTCATTTTTATGTGTCTTTTTCGTTTGATCAGTAGTGGAGCCCAGTTGGGACGATCGGGGATCTAGCATTTGGGGTTTATCTTCCTTTTCTTTTGGATTTAACCGTAGTCGGTCTGTGAGTGTATTTGGATGATGTATGAATTATTTATGTATTGTGTGAAGTGGCGATTGTAAGCCAACTCTTTATCCCTTTCTTATCCAGTACATGTGATTGTGTGAAGATTACCCCACTTGCGACTAAACCACCATGCGATTATGCCTCTAAGTCGTGCCTCGACACATGGGAGATATAGCCGCATCGTGGGTGTGACAAGTTGGTAATCAGAGCCATCCCCGACTTAGGAGCCCCCTGCTTGATCGAATCGCTGACGTTGTTGAGTCTAGAACAAAATGTTTTGAGTCTTAGGATTATATATATCAGAGGGTAGGATTCTTTTTACTCCTCAGTCCCTTCGTCGCTCTGGTGAGGCCTCCTGACGTAGAAGTTTTGACTTTTCTCTCCTCAAATTTCACAAAAAATTAGGATCACATGGGTATCTTGGAATCTTTCTGATATTCTTATGATGAGAACATTGTTCTTTGTGCCTCTTGATATTTAGGGGTTGTGGCAATGTCTTGGGGAGTTGAGCTCCGAGGTGTCGTCATCACAATTTTATCGTTGCAGTTCTGGAATACCTGAATTTCGCCGACATCGAAAATCTCTTTTATGCAGTTGTTGGTGAGATAACCTCGATGCCACCCAGTACTGGGGAGGGAGTTCAGGAGTATTGCCATAACTCGTATAACGGATGCTTTTCTAAGGTTGAGGTACACGATTTCCGAAGGTTTCTTGGTTATGTGTTGAAGGATGGATACAGCTGGATGTAGGGATTGTTAGTTTGGGTGAGATATCATGCTTCCCATGTATCCCCAACACCTGATTGCATAACCAGAAAGTTTCGGGAGTTTATAAGTGGGAATTCAAGTATCACGTAGGATATCCTTCCAACAGACACATGATACGATATGGGGTCTATCATATGTTTGTTCCAGCTTATTCTGCAGGCCAATCCTTTGTTTTGTTTTGAGTTGTGGTATTCGAGTTGCTTCAATGTCAAGTGTTGATTCCATACCTTTTCTAAGTGGTGTTCTCATATTTCTATGGGAGTACTAATCCTTCTTGATCATCGAGAATGTCATGCCAATTCTTTTCCAACCGGTTCGCTTCTCGTCAAGATGATTCTATCATTTCCCCATTCGCAAGATCACCTCTCAGTTTTCCCAACATTGTTCGTTTCACCCGTCCCCGAAGTTGCCCTTGTTTTCCCTGCCCTCCCACCCTTTTTCTTCTTGGACTCAGATTGCTTAATCAAGTGTGCTCTTATCGACGGGAAGTCTCTCCATTCTTTTCCGTCAATGTTCTTATCCGGTGATTCTCAGGAAGATACTAACGGAGCTTCAAGTTCATCATTCTTCATTAATTTTCTTCTCCGGTGGATTTAATTCAAGCTTTGTCGATTATATCCTTTCCTCAGTTCATATGCTTTCTCATGCCGGTGCACCTCTTAATCATTCACTTCTCGCTATTCATTCGTTCTGGAGTGCCGAAGATATCTCAGAAGATTCACGTTTCTATTCTCGATCCGTTCAAGTTATTTCGAGGTTGTTGTCTCATTCAAGCCATTTAATTCAACCGACGCAATCTTCCTTTTAAATCGTTCAACGGTGTTTCTGTTGAGTGGGCCCTAACCCACATGTCTTTTCCCAGGATCTTACATGACTCTTCTTTTTCCGGAGTTATTCTCAAATTCATTTCAAAGTTGACGTAAGAATGAATTATCATCAATCAAATGTCTTTCTCCAAGATCTTTCAAATTCTTTTCATTGTTGATTCAGCCTTTATATTCTGCATTATTCCGGAGTGCCTCAACAATTCATGATGGTGGTTCTCGTCATCATTCTCGAATTGTGAAGACCGAAGAAGAGTGTTTCCCTAAATCTTGTCCGTTCTCTTGAAGATTCATGGTTCTAGCTTCATGCCATCCTCATAATTGTTTTTGATTGTGAGAAATTCTTTTCACCCTTCCGGAGCAATTCAGGAGTCTTTTCAGTTTGATTCTCCGAAGGCCATCATTTCGGGTTTATTCATTCTCAGCTTTCAGCTCTCGTTCTCCAAATCATACCGGTGCATCGTTCAAGTATTCTCTAATCAGCTCGAGATCTCTTCATTCTCATGTATCTAAATTCCCTCAAGTGTCATCATTTGTTTTCCAATTCTTCCTGGTGAATTGTTCCCTTGCTACTACCATTTTCAATTCTTACGGTGGTCCATTCAAGATTACTCTTCTCTGGGTATCTTATCAACTCATTCGTTCTTCCCAATCCTCCCGGTGATTCATCGAAGACCTTCCCAAGTTTGCGCTATATCTATCTTAATCCTTTCTATGAGAATAAGTAGTATGCAAAGTTCGTTGCTCATCATCAATTTAAATTGGTGAAGGATGCGCATAACATAATTCTTATTTTTGTTTCATCCAAGTAATCTAGTTTCTTCTTTCCAGAGTTGTTCATCAGGTCACATTTCTCGGTTCGAGATGCTTCATCTTTTCTTTTCCAGAGTTCCAAGCTTCCCGCTTTATCTCGTCGCGAGCTCCATCTAAATCATCGCAAGGCTTCACCTTATGTTCTCAACTTCTCTTTCTTCTTATCATCCTTTTATTACCGAAGTTCTTCATGGAGGCTCAACATGGTGGCTCATCAAGGATTCCTTTCATTATTCATTCGTTCTTCAAGATTTCTCTCGAAGTTATGATCTGCCAAGCTATACTCTAAATTAAACATGGTGTTCAACACATGTATTGTTTTGAGGAGTTCAAGCATTCTTCATCTTGCATTCCAAAGTGCAGTCCTTCCTATCTTATCTTTTGAAGTGGTGCTATGTCATTCTAGACAATTTCTCTTCGTGGTTCATGATTCACATGTTGGCAAGAATGAGGTATTTAAACCCATCTTTTATTTTTCCTAGGAGTTATCTTGGTATAGATTTAACCTAAAGCCTTCCCCAAGGAATGTTTCTATTGTGGTGCTTATCAATAATCCAAGTTTCCTCCTATTCTCGCGATGAAAGAAGTTTTCATCTCTTCATTGCTCTCAAGCAAGCAATTGATTCCGTTAGTGGCAGAATTTCACCTCAGTTTTGAGATGTTTTCCATAAGCCCGCTACAAGCTTATTCGTTTCATTGTTGGTTTTTCCAACAACTCCGTTTTAACATTCTTGGAAGGGTGCTTTCCTAGTTCATTGGTGGCAGAAGCTGCCTTTTTCTTCTCCTTTCTGTGATTCCAATGATATATCTTCTATTCTTCCTTCCGGAGGCATTGTGATGTTGGTCTCTTCGCTCATCATCTCAAATTATGAAGATCATGTTCTTTCCTTTGCTTATCCATTCAACAGGAGTGTCGTGTCCTCCATTCAAGTTCTCTCATCTTATCAAGTTTTGCCTCCCTTCTCAACCGGAGTGCTGTCTGAGATCTTTCTTACCCCTTGTGCCATTCTTTCAATTGTTCCGAAGGCAGTGTGTTGTTGATTTCATCAAGTATCCTCTCATCTTGTCAAGTTCATGTTCAATTGCTTCCATTTATAGTCGGAGTGCTGTCCAAATTATATCATTCTTATTCCTTCTCTATGTTGTTTTAACCGGAGTGTTGTGGCTATCATTCATCTTCTAACCGGAGTCTCACCCAAGTACTTTCATTTTGCCAAGTTCATATTATTGCCTTCCATTTCCAACCGAAGTGTTGTCGTAATTGATCTTTATCGTTCCTTGTACGTCTCGTTTCATCCGCAGTGCTTGCATGTACTTCCTGGCCATTGCAACCCTTTTTCTTATGTCTTTCAACCTTGCAAGGTTCTAGTAATGTTCCTTGTTCCTCTTTTCTAACAGAGTGTTTTCAACTTTGTTCATCTTTGTTGTATTCTTTCTTTCAATTTGTTTCAACCTCACAAGGTTCTTTGGTTTCACTCGTTTTTCCAAGAAGCAACTTAGTTTTACCTCTTCTTTTCCTCTTTCGTTTCCCTCCAATGCCATCCTAGATCCCGGGACGAGATCCTCTTGTAGTGGTGGAGTGTGGTAACGCCCCGAGACCATTGCGCCAGGTGTCTTCCAGTTATTCGCGGTTGTTGCCTTGTCATTCGCTTGCATGTTGCATATTGCCATGTCATCATGTGCATTGCATCATCATGTTTTCAAAACTTGCATCCGTCCGGTTTCCCCCAGTTCTCTCTGTTGTCCGTTCTGAGCCCAGACACACTCGCACGCGCCTGCGGCACGTCCGAAATAGTATTTTATAAGTGGCCAGGAAATTTTCTTGGAATGGGATGAAAGTTGGCATGCGGTTTTGTTATGTTCTTAGTAGGTCGCCTGCCAAGTTTCATCACATTCGGAATTCGTTTGACGACCCAACGGATAACTATAGCGGCACCGTTGCCGGTCTAACGTTAGACATTTTCGGTCTCCGGAAACCTTGCCGGGCTGCATTTCCATCTCTCTCTTCTCGGCCTAAGACCTCTCCTACATAGGCCACAAACCCCACCTAGTCCCCCTCTGTCTGGAGCCGCACGATCATGATCAGAGGCTCCGAAACGCTCTAGAAACCCCTCCTAACCCCCCTCTAACCCTAACCTTCCCTATTTATACACCCCCTCTCTCCATTCTGCGTCCAGCCCAGCTCCACCACCGGGCCAAGGCCCTTGGGTAAGCAGCCCCAGCGCCCCCTTTTTTCTGTTCTGTTGGACCTCTGCTTAGTTTTGGCCCATTCTTGTTTTTTTCGTTCCTGCGAATTTAGCTATTTCCAGGTTTTTGACAGTTTTGCAGAAAAACCCTTCTAGTTCATGCATTTAATAACTCTCAAACAGTGCATCGGGTTAAAATAAATTATATATGAAAAATGACTAGAATTTCATCTAGTTTCATAATATCCAACTTTCATGCATGTTTAAAATGTTGTTTGTTTTAATTTTCATATTGCCATGTTAAAATGATTTAATTCATAACTAAATAACCGTAGCTCCATTTTAAATAAACTTTATATTTAAATGGGGTAGAAAAATGCATATTTTAACATGGTGACATTACTTTGCATGTTTAACAACTCTAAAATATGGTTTAGGGCAGAACAGTACCAAATCCATAAATTGCATATGAGGATTTTCCGGAATTGTTGTTTGTTATTTCCGGCCTCATTTAAACTTGCCTAGATAGGTAGTTTTCATATGCTTCACCCCTTGCCATGTTTAATAACATTTAATATTGTTGGGTACATAAACAAGAGTGAATTAAATGTTTGAATGTGGTGTTTCATCAATATGCAACTCGTTGCATATTGAGCTCCACTTAATTTGTAGTATTGTTTGTGCATATTGCCATGCCATGCCTCATTAAACCGGACATGCATCATACTTGGTTGCGCATCATGCCATGTTTATGTGATGGTTGTTTACTATGTTTCTTGCTTCTTTCCGGTTTGCTTCTCTCCTTAGCTTTGGTTTCGTTCCGGGAGTTGTGAGGACTCGTTCGACTATGCTGGATCGCCTACTTCTTGGACTCGTTCTTCTTCCTTGCGGGATCTTAGGCAAGATGACCATACCCTCGAAATCACTTCTATCTTTGCTTGCTAGTTGTTCGTTCTATTAGTATGTCGCGCTACCTACCACTTGTTATATCATGCCTCCCATATTACCATGTCAAGCCTCTAACCCACCTTTCTTAGCAAACCGTTGGTTGGCTGAGTTACCGCTTTTGCTCAGCCCCTCTTATAGCATTGTTAGTTGCAGGTGAAGCTGAAGTTTGTTCCATGTTGGAACATGGATATGTTGGGATACCACAATATCTCTTATTTTAATTAATGCATCTATATACTTGGTAAAGGGTGGAAATCTCGGCCTTATGTCTGGTGTTTTGTTCCACTCTTGCCGCCCTAGTTTCCGTCATACCGGTGTTATGTTCCTTGATTTTGTGTTCCTTACACGGTTGGGTGTTATGGGAACCCCTTGACAGTTCGCCTTGAATAAAACTCCTCCAGCAAGGCCCAACCTTGGTTTTACATTTTCCTAACAACCTATAACTTCCCCTTGGGTTTTCGCGAGCCCGAGGGTCATCTTTATTTTAACCCCCCCTGGGCTAGTGCTCCTCTGAGTGTTGGTCCAACCTAGAGCCACTTGCAGTGCCACCTCGGGGAAACTTGAGGGCTGGTTTTAGCTGTACATTGTGTTCATCCGGTGTGCCCTGAGAACGAGATATGTGCAGCTCCTATCGGGATTTGTCGGCACATTCGGGCGGTCTTGCTGGTCTTGTTTTACCATTCTCAAAATGTCTTGTAACTGGGATTCCGAGACTGATCGGGTCTTCCCGGTAGAAGGAATATCCTTTGTTGACCGTGAGAGCTTGTGATGGGCTAAGTTGGGACACTCTGCAGTGTATAAACTTTCGAGAGCCGTGCCCGCGGTTATGTGGCAGATGGGAATTTGTTAATATCCGGTTGTGGAGAACTTGACACTTGACTTAATTAAAATGCTTCAACCGCGTGTGTAACCGTGATGGTCTCTTTTCGGCGGAGTCCGGTAAGTGAACAAGGTTCTTGTGTTATGGTTGTGCGTAAGTAGTTTCAGGATCACTTCTAGCTTCACGACCGTTGCGTTGCTTCTCTTCTCACTCTTATTTGCGTATGTTAGCCACCATATTTTGCTTAGTGCTTGCTGCAGCTCCACCTCATTACCCTATCCTACCCATAAGCTTAAATAGTCTTGATCTTGCGGGTGTGAGATTGTTGAGTCCTCGTGGCTCATAGATACTTCCAAACAGTTGCAGGTGCCGATGATACCAATGTAGGTGATGCAACCGATCTCAAGTGGGAGCTCGATGAAGATCTTGGTCGTTGTTATGTGTCCTTTTCGTTTGATCAATAGTGGAGCCTAGTTGGGATGATCGAGGATCTATCATTTGGGGTTTATCTTCCTTTTCTTTTGGATTTGACCATAGTCGGTTTGTGAGTGTATTTGGATGACGTATGAATTATTTATGTATTGCGTGAAGTGGCGATTGTAAGCCAACTCTTTATCCCTTTCTTATTTAGTACATGGGATTATATGAAGATTACCCCACTTGCGACTAAACCACCATGTGGTTATGCCTCTAAGTCGTGCCTCGACACGTGGGAGATATAGCTGCATCATGGGTGTGACAAGTATTTACTAGAATGTTTTGTTGGAACTAATCTATAATCCAACATGTATCCTCGTTGTCATTGTGTGTTGATGACTTGTTGTATGTAATGAATGGTACATTTGCATATGCATGTCATAAACTCAATTTATAAATGGTTTTCGACTCACTTCTTGGAGTGTTAGTGCCGTAGTAGTATAGCCAGCATCCGTGTATGAAGTTGCCACATCATATAGAGCCAACCAATAGTTAGTTCTAGTTAGATCAACTAGAGCTAGGTGTCGCACGGAGGCCGAGAAATATGGTGATAGCGTGACTGCGTGAGGTGGGCTTGTACGTAGTAGTATGATGTAGGCACAGGGCTTGCCATGTTTCCTACTCCTCCGGTTTAAATGTGGAGAAGATTTGGTCGAGTTCTTCCTCCTTTTGCCGACACATGGGACATCCAGCATCCAGGTCATGTCATGCAAGAAAATGGAGTGGTAGTTGAAGCCACGTGATGTGCATCTTGGGTTAAACTGTAAATAGAATCTTACTACTCTTGAGTAACTCCGAAAGCGGCCATCGAAGATCTTTATTGGATATTTTTGTCATCACCAGCACGTCGAGGTGAAAGATGTGCAGGTTTAGTGGTCCTCTTGTTTTTTTACTGACATGTGGGACCGCATGTGAGCAAACAGACGATGGGCTCCGCGCTTCTGCTGGCTGGCTGAGAAGAGAGATAGAGGAGGGCTGAGCACGGACTCCGGGAAATTTGTTCTACGTAACCAGCACCTCGATATATAGGCTCGATATAGTGGGGTGGCATGGGCCATAACTAGCATTCACATCTAGTAGTACGGCACGCACCACCCACACGAGTCCCATCCAAAACCAATTTTCTTGGAGTTCGTGCTACAACCATCTCTTCTCCCTCCTGTTTTCTCAGCCATCGCGCGGTGGGAGGGGTGGGGGTTTGCCGATAGTCGGTTTTCTCAACTGTGGTCCCACTTGTAAGTGAAAATGCAACACAACATGCATTCCCCCTTGAGCGGCGTGCCAGACCAACCGTGTGGGGGTGCGACGGACGCGAACACGGCAGGCTTTTCCTTTTGACTTGTAACTTGTAAAATTTGGTTCTGCTCCATGGCGCGACCGATAGGTAGAAATAACGATTTTCCCTAGAGTAATGCGAATTTTGGTTTTGGCGCGGTTCATGCGTGGAGTACGTACGAAAATTATGAAGTTGATGCGAAAGGTAAGATAATTACTAGTAGTACCATATACTACTACATGGATTTCATGGAAATATAAAGATACATATGGATCCATCAACGACATCCTCACGCCCTAGTGCGTCGGGTCACCAACCGACGTGTGAGGAGCAGCGGCATTGGCGGCGAGCTCAACGTGCTTCTGAACAATGCCATCCAAGGTTGCCCTGTGGGTCAAGAAGGCCAGCGACCTATCGTCCTCCTCTGGCACGTAGTAGTCCTTGTGGACGATTTGCGCGTAGATGTGGGTGATTATGTCGACGGTGTCTTGCTGCGCCAGGCGCTGCGGGCGAGCACGACCTCGAGATGGACATTCTCCGGCACGACGGCGGGCAGTCGCAGGGCCACTAGTGCGTCGAAGAGGTTGTCACCATAGAGGCTGTTGAGGGTGGCGGGCATCGCAGAGCCTGGGCGCGTGGGCTGGAGGCGTATGTCAAGGTCATCCACGAGCTTCTTGACGACGGTGAACTTGTCAAGGAAGCCGACGAGGACCTTGTTGAACAAGGAGACAAAGCTGTCGTCCAAGAGACCTCTCGCCCTGGCGGCCTCAAGCACGACCTGGAGACGTTCCTCGGTGCTGGGCCACAGGACGGCGTCCTGGACCATCTGGCACAGCCGGCTGATGCTCGCGCTCATCGCCTCCATGGGTCTAGCTTCTAGTCAAATGATCTTGCGATTGGAGTGATCACTCTTGCCCTTGGTTAGGGTGCATAGGTGTGTAGGATTTCGTAGATTGGACTGGCGAGGAGAAGTGCAGACTGCATTGCATTCACGTGTGTGTTGGCCATCTACTCCTCAGCCCTCTATTGCACTTGCCTTTTGCTGTATGATAGGTGGGCCAGCCACCTGTTGGACCCATGAGTCATTCACCCAAATGCAGGTGCAGTAAGTCAATGAAGCTGTGTCCCCTCCATCCCAAAACACTTAGCTATGGTACACTAACTCCCTCCTCGTTTCTTATTTTGTGACATATCAACCAATGAGAGATGTGGGCCGTGCATGCTTTCAATGACTTGAGACTACCAAACATGACATGCAGTGGTTAGTTCATTGCATGTAATCCTATTAATTAGCAAAAAGACATTAAGTTCTCTCGCTTTCCCCTTCGTCTTGGTCACGATGCACAACCTAAGAGCATGGTTAATACTTAATATTATAGCCAGCTACTGGCTATATGATGTTGCCATGTCATAGTAGAGCCATCACTTGTAGCCACTCATATAATAAGGTTAGCTATAAGGCTGGCTATAAGAGTACTACTTTTTCTCATCTTCTCTCTCTTTCTCAATATTTATTATATATCGGCCTAGGAATCCTCATATAGCTAGGCTCTTGCATGAGAGCCCACTCCTCTTTTTCACTTGCTCTAAGATGACTTAGACTAGTCACAATGGGAGTAACTTCAGCAGTAACATCAAGTCCAACTCAACAAATTTGCTTATGTGTCAATGAGTTAATGAGGAGAGAGGTAGTTTGGGGAGAGAGCTAGTTATTACTATAACATCACATGTCCCAATGCAATATAAGTCTATAACCTAATAAATGAGGCTTTGCATGTTACCATACTTATGTTACTACCCACTATGAAAGGTAGTACTAGTGTATGTTACTCTTCATTGTGGCTAGTCATACACCTAGCTAGACAGAGGGAGTAGTCTCAAGTCATTGGGTGCATATGCACCCCACG
The DNA here is from genome assembly GCF_003073215.2 of Triticum urartu. Lineage (NCBI taxonomy): Eukaryota > Viridiplantae > Streptophyta > Magnoliopsida > Poales > Poaceae > Triticum > Triticum urartu. Next base: position 211,535,125 of record NC_053028.1, on the reverse strand, counting down.
TCTCGTATTTGTATTGGGTGATTTCTTTTTTCGTGGCAAGAAACAGGGAACAAGGTGGGTAGTTAATGCACCGCGCCTAAAAGTTTTGGGCCTACTATTTGGTTTTCGTAATGTGACTAATGCACCAGTACGGAGGGAGTACAATAGTAGTCTTTGATTGCAATTTTTTGTTGGTAGCTTACAAAGCTGAGTGCTCGGTGAGTACAATAGTAGTCTGATTGATGAGAATTCAGATTTGAGCCATCTACCGGAAGGAATAAAACAATACACCATGTATTTATTTACAGAGGGAGTAGTACATTTTTTGTGACATGCATTACTAGATATTGCTAGTCAAATACTAAATCCAGATGCACGTGGTAGTACTACTAAATCCAGACAGTGGTACTAGTACTAGTAGTAGTACTACCAATGTAGTAGCACTGTACTACCCGTTTGTCAAATTATTACGTGCTACTCGTCATAGTGAAGTGACAAGACCCTGCGCCGGAGATGACACCTGAGTATAGGCGCCATGTTCGGCATAACACATAAGTCATCCTCACCGTTTGCAGTCACTATAATCATGGCTATAGAGCTAGCCTGCTTACAACTAGCCATGTTCAACATAATTTCCCGTGCGTAGATGCCCGTGCATTGCACAGAACACCAAGATTGGGGGTGGACGGCGCTGGCAGCGGCCATCTCGCCAGATTTTTCCATGGCCTTCTAGATGTGGTGGGAGGAGATAAGGCAGATTGCGAGAGACAAGGAGTTGTTTGTAAATAGGGAACAAGTGCAGGCATCTTTTTGCAGAACTGGAGAAGTTTGGTTTGTATGCGTCAGATCTAGATCTGGCGGCTATTGGTGAAAGATGGCAGGCACAACATCATCACCAACTCAGGACCTCTTTGATTCGCAGGATTTTGAAAATGCAGGAATAGGACACGGCAATATTACAAGTTTCAAACTGATATTACAAATGTTAGGAGTAATGCTGCACCTACGAAGAGGGAATCTAGGAAGTTTATGTAAGAACTTTCATTACTTTAGGTGGATGCGGCATTATCGTACAAACTAAAATCCACCGCCCTGACAAGTCACTAATGGGAAAATAAAATTTTGAGTATCTGGCCGTATATGATCCCATGAGAGATAGCAGAGAGAGAGAGAGAGAAAGAGCTACTCCCTCCGTTTCAATAATGTAGTGCCCACATTTTTTAAAAGTCAAACTTTTGAAACTATGACCAAGTTTATAAAGAAATTACTTATATCTACAATACCAAAGATAAATGATAGTATGAAGTAAGTACATGTTGTGATGAATCTAATGATCGTTCTAGATGTAAATGTTTTTCTCCACATATACCTGGTCAAACTTTTATGAGGTTTGACTTTTCAAAACATCCATATGCTTATGGACGTGAGAGAGTCCCTAACTAGAGAGAGAGAGAGGGAGAAATAGAAAGAGTGAGTGAAAAAAGTGTGTGTGCGTGTGTGAAAGAGACATGGACAACACACGATAAAAGTAGAGAAAAGGCGTGTGTGTCTTATGAAAACATATCACACATGCATCTTCAACAACGGAAGCAAGGTTAGGAGATAGTGTGCGGTTGTGTGCAACCGAGAGAGAAAGACCCCTAGCACGTGCCCAAGAGGGGTCTGACAAACAAGGGAGAGAGGTCGAGAGAGACGTACGAAGAAAATGCAGACATGGGGAGGAGAGAGTGTATGTTTTTCATAGAGAGATCCCCTGGAGATCGTGATGGGACTACATGGGTGGGAGAACGAGTGACAAGGTGTGTGCGCGATAGAAGATACCCCGAGAGATATTGAGATAGACATATGGATGGAAGGAGACAATACGTGTGTTCCAGATGGCTAGTGGGAGATAATCATACTTAGGGCGGAGTGCGTGCGCCTATGATGGAGTGAGGGATTATGGTACTTAGGGGGGTGCGTGTCACATAGAGAGAGAACAAGGGTGGAGAGTGTTGGATGGGTCTATATGTAGCGCGAGCGAGACATGTGTATGTATGAACCAGGGAGATATAAAGTTTGAGAGAGATAGAGGAGCCCCGATAAGGCTGAGTGGTGCGTCAGATAGCTGAGAGGGGGAAAGGGATATTCCATCCGCTCGATAATGCAGTGCATGTAAATTTTTTAGAAATCAAACTTTGGAAACTTTGATCAGGTTTACGCAAATGTTATTTATATCTACAATACCAAAGATACATCATACGAAACTACATCTCATGATGAATCTAATGGTATATGTTTGCCGTTCTAGATGTAAATGTTTTTCTCCACGTACATGGTCCAACTTTGTGATGTTTGACTTTTCAATAAATCTATATGCTATGGACCAAAGAGAGTGCCTAAGTCGAGAGAGATCAAGTGCGTGTGAAGGAGAATGAGTGAGTGTGCAAAAAGAGTGTGTGTGTGATTGAGAAAGGGATAACAAACGATAAATTAGAGTGTGTGTGTGTGTTTTTGTTTCTTATGCAAACATATCATGCATGCATCTCCGAGATACAAAAGCGAGGTGAGGAGATACACGAAGATAGCTAGTGCGTGATTGTTTGCAACGGAGAGAGACACCCCTATAGCACATGTCCAATAGAGGTCTGGCCAACAAGGAAGAAAGGTCGAGAGGGACACGTGGAGAACATGGACGCATGGGGAGGGAGAGATGGTGTGTTTGTGATAGAGAGATTCCCTCGAGATCATGAGGGGACTATATGGGTGGGAGATCGAGGGAGGTGCATGCACGATAGAAAGATGCCCCGAGAGAAATCGAGATAGACCACGCACATGTTTGTGATGGAGACTAAGATTAGCTAGTCATACGCATATAGGGGGGGGGGACTGCGTGTGCCTACATTTGATTGAGAGACCATCACACTTGGCTAGGCATGAGATTGTGTATGTGTGTGCGTGTGAGATGGAGAGAGAACGAGGGAGAGAGATAGAGTTTTAGATGGGTCTATCGAGTGCGAGTGAGATATGCATGTGTATGTGTGACCTAGGTAGATGGAGAGTTTGAGAGAGAGAGGGAAGAGCTCCGAGATGACAAAGTGCTGAGTGAGAGAGTTACGGGCAACGAGCCAAGTAATTTGTGTGCGTACGATGAGTGCACCCAAGATATTTAACTTGGACTAGAGAATCATACATAGTGTGCGAGAGAGACCTATAGATGGAGTATATATACATGCGAACTAGAAAGACCCCTGCTACCTCTTGAGCATGCGTTGGTTTTCCCTTGAAGAGGAAAGGGTGATGCAGCCAAGTAGCATAAGTATTTCCCTCAGTTTTTGAGAACCAAGGTATCAATCCAGTAGGAGACTACACGCAAGTCGCCTAGTACCTGCACAAACAAACAAGAACCTCGCAACCAACGCGATAAAGGGGTTGTCAATCCCTTCACGGTCACTTACGAATGTGAGATCTAATATAGATAATAGGATGTATTTTTGTTATATAGATTGAAAAGTAAAGATTGCAAAATAAATAGTAAACTAGAATCGTAGATCGGAAACTTATATGATGTAAAGTAGACCCAGGGCCATAGGTTTCACTAGTGGCTTCTCTCAAGGTAGCATATATTACGGTGGGTGAACAAATTACTGCCGAGCAATTGATAGAAAAGCGCATAGTTATGATGATATCTAGGCATGATCATGAATATAGGCATCATGTCCGTGTCAAGTAGACCGAAACGATTCTGCATCTACTACTATTACTCCACACATCGACCGCTATCCAGCATGCATCTAGAGTATTAAGTTCATAAGAACAGAGTAACGCATTAGGCAAGATGACATGATGTAGAGGGATAAACTCAAGCAATATGATATAAACCTCATCTTTTTATCCTCGATGGCAACAATACAATACGTGCCTTGCTGCCCCTGCTGTCACTGGGAAAGGACACCGCAAGATTGAACCCAAAGCTAAGCACTTCTCCCATTGAAAGAAAGATCAATCTAGTAGGCCAAACCAAACCGATAATTTGAAGAGACCTGCAAAGATATCAAATCATGCATATAAGAATTCAGAGAAGAATCAAACATTTTTCATAGATAATCTTAATCATTAACCCACAATTCATCGGATCTCGGAAAACACATCGCAAAAAGAATTACATCGACTAGATCTCCAAGAACATCGAGGAGAACTTTGCATTAAGAACCAAAGAGAGGGAAGAAGCATCTAGCTAATAACTATGGACCCGAAGGTCCGTGGTAAACTACTCACACATCATCGGAGAGGCTATGGTGTTGATGTAGAAGCCCTCCGTGATCGAATCCCCCTCCGGTAGATCGCCGGAAAAGGTCCCTAGATGGGATCTCATGGGTACAGAAGGTTGCGGCGGTGGAAAAGTGGTTTAGTGGCTCTCCTCGATGCTTTCAGGGTATAAGAGTATATATAGGCGAATGAAGTAGGTTGGTGGACCTGTGAGGGGCCGATGAGGGTGGGGGGCCTGCCTGGCCCCCCTGGGCGCGCCGCCCTACCTCGTGGCTGCCTCGTTGCTACCTTGAAGTCTCATGGATTGCGTTTGTTCCAAAAAAGATCCTCACAAAGGTTTCATTCCATTTGGATTCCGTTTGATATTCCTTTTCTGCAAAACACTGAAATAGGCAAAAAAACAGCAGCTGGCACTGGGCCTCCAGTTAATAGGTTAGTCCCAAAAATAATATAAAAGTGCATATAAAAGCCCATTAAACATCCAAAACAGATAATATAATAGCATGGAGCAATCAAAAATTATCAACGTATCAGCATCCCCAAGCTTAATTCCTGCTCGTCCTCGAGTAGGTAAATGATAAAAATAGAATTTTTGATGTGGAATGCTATCTAGCATAATTTTCAATGTAATTTTCTTTATTTTGGCATGAATGTTTAGATCCAAAAGATTCAAGACAAAAGTTTAATATTGACATAAAAATAATAATACTTCAAGCATACTAATAAAGCAATTATGTCTTCTCAAAATAACATGGCCAAAGAAAGTTATCCCTACAAAATCATATAGTCTGGCTATGCTCTATCTTCATCACACAAAATATTTAAATCATGCACAACCCCGATGACAAGCCAAGCAATTGTTTCATACTTTTGATGTTCTCAAACTTTTTCAATCTTCACGCAATACATGAGCATGACCCATGGAGATAGCACTATAGGTGGAATAGAATGGTGGTTGTGGAGAAGATAAAAAGGAGAAGATAGTCTCACATCAACTAGGTGCTGGAAATATGCCCTAGAGGCAATAATAAAATGGTAATTATTGTATTTCCTTGTTCATGATAATTGTCTATTGTTCATGCTATAATTGTATTAACTGGAAACCGTAATACATGTGTGAATACATAGACCACAACATGTCCCTAGTAAGCCTCTAGTTGACTAGCTCGTTGATCAATAGATGGTTATGGTTTCCTGACCATGGACATTGGATGTCATTGATAACGGGATCACATCATTAGGAGAATGATGTGATGGACAAGACCCAATCCTAAGCATAGCACAAGATCGTGTAGTTCGTTTGCTAAGAGCTTTTCTAATGTCAAGTATCATTTCCTTAGACCATGAGATTGTGCAACTACCGGATACCGTAGGAATGCTTTGGGTGTACCAAACGTCACAACGTAACTGGGTGGCTATAAAGGTGCACTACAGGTATCTCTGAAAGTGTCTGTTGGGTTGGCACGAATCGAGACTGGGATTTGTGACTCCGTATGACGGAGAGGTATCTCTGGGCCCACTCGGTAATGCATCATCATAATGAGCTCAATGTGACTAAGGAGTTAGACACGGGATCATGTGTTACGGAACGAGTAAAGTGACTTGCCGGTAATGAGATTGAACGAGGTATTGGGATACCGACGATCGAATCTCGGGCAAGTAACATACCGATTGACAAAGGGAATTGTATACGGGATTGATTGAATCCCCGACATCGTGGTTCATCCGATGAGATCATCGTGGAACATGTGGGAGCCAATATGGGTATCCAGATCCCGCTATTGGTTATTGGCCGGAGAGATGTCTCGGTCATGTCTGCATGGTTCCCGAACCCGTAGGGTCTACACACTTAAGGTTCGGTGACGCTAGAGTTGTTATGGGAAATAGTATGTGGTTACCTAAGGTTGTTCGGAGTCCCGGATGAGATCCCGGACGTGACGAGGAGTTTCGGAATTGTTCCAGGGGTATCGGGTGATGACCAGCGTGTCCGAAAGTGGTTTTGGAGGCCCCGACAAGTGTTGGGGGGCCTTATGGGCCAAGGGGAAGGGGCACACCAGCCCACTAAGGGGCTGTGCACCCCTCCCACCCCATCTCACGTAACCAGGAGAGGTGGGGGCGCCTCCCCTAGGGCAGCCTCCCCTCCTGGCTTGGGGGGCAAGTCTCCTAGGGGTGGGGGCGCCCAAAAACCCATCTAGGGTTCCCTCCCCGGCCGCTGCCCCTCCCTAGATGGGATCTGAAGGGGCCAGCCCCCTCTCCCCTTCTCCTATAAATAGTGGGGGTGGGAGGGCTGCCAGAAGAGCTAGACCCTTCCCCTGGCGCAGCCCCTTCCCCTCTCCTACACCTCATCCTCCTCCGTAGCGCTTGGCGAAGCCCTGCCGGAGAACCACGAGCTCCATCACCACCACGCCATCGTGCTTTCGGAGATCTCGCTCAACTTCACCTCTCCCCTTGCTGGATCAAGAAGGAGGAGATGTCCCCGAGCTGTACGTGTGTTGAACGCGGAGGCGCCGTTGTTCGGTGCTTAGATCAGAATCGACCGCGATCTGAATCGATGCGTGTACGACTCCACCAACCGCGTTCTTGCAACGCTTCCGCTTAGCGATCTTCAAGGGTATGAAGTTGCACTCCCTCTCTCTCATTTCTAGTATCTCCTAGATTGATCTTGGTGACACATAGGAATTTTTTTGAATTATTGCTACGTTCCCCAACATTGGTATCAGAGCCAGGTTTATGCGTAGATTCTATGCACGAGTAGAACACAAAGCAGTTGTGGGTGATGATTTGTTCAATTTGCTTGCTGTTAGTAGTCTTATCTTGATCCGGTGGCATTGTGGGATGAAGCAGCCCGGACCGACCTTACACGTATGCTTACGTGAGACTGGTTCCACCGACTGACATGCACTTGATGCATAAGGTGGCTGGCGGGTGTCTGTCTCTCCCACTTTAGTCGGATCGGATTCGATGAAGAGGGTCCTTATGAAGGGTAAATAGCAATTGGCATATCACCGTTGTGGCTTTTGCGTAGGCAAGAAACGTTCTTGCTAGAAACCCATAGCAGCCACGTAAAACATGCAACAACAATTAGAGGACGTCTAACTTGTTTTTGCAGGGTATGCTATGTGATGTGATATGGCCAAAAGGATGTGACGAATTATATATATGTGATGTATGAGATTGATCATGTTCTTGTAATAGGAATCACGACTTGCATGTCAATGAGTATGACAACCGGCAGGAGCCATAGGAGTTGTCTTAATTTATTGTATGACCTGCATGTCAATGAAAAACGCCATGTAATTACTTTACTTTATTGCTAACCATTAGCCATAGTAGTAGAAGTAATAGTTGGCGAGACAACTTCATGAAGATATGATGATGGAGATCATGGTGTCATGCCGGTGACAAAGGTGATCATGCCGCGCCTCGAAGATGGAGATCAAAAGGCGCAAGATGATATTGGCCATATCATGTCACTTTATGATTTTCATGTGATGTTTGTCATGTTTACATCTTATTTGCTTTGAACGACGGTAGCATAAATAAGATGACCCCTTGCTAAAATTTCAAGAAAGTGTCCCCCCCTAACTGTGCACCATTGCGAAGGTTCGTTGTTTCGAAGCACCACATGATGATCGGGTGTGATAGATTCTAACGTTCGCATACAACGGGTGTAAGCCAGATTTACACATGCGAAACACTTAGGTTGACTTGACGAGCCTAGCATGTACAGACATGGCCTCGGAACACAAGAGACCGAAAGGTCGAACATGAGTCGTATAGTAGATACGATCAACATGAAGATGTTCACCGATGATGACTAGTCCGTCTCACGTGATGATCGGACACGGCCTAGTTGACTCAGATCATGTATCACTTAGATGACTAGAGGGATGTCTATCTAAGTGGGAGTTCATTAAATAATCAGATGAACTTAATTATCATGAACATAGTCAAAAGGTCTTTGCAAATTATGTAGTAGCTTACACTTTAGTTCTACTGTTTAAGATATGTTCCTAGAGAAAATTTAGTTGAAAGTTGATAGTAGAAATTATGCGTACTGGGTCCGTCAACCGAGGATTATCCTCATTGCTGCACAGAAGGCTTATGTCCTTAATGCACCGCTCGGTGTGCTGAACCTCGAGCGTCGTCTATAGATGTTGGGAAACATCTGACATACACGTTTTGATGACTACGTGATAGTTCAGTGCGTAATGCTAACGGTTTAGAATTGTGGCACCAAAGACATTTTTGAAACGTCGCAGAACATATGAGATATTCCAAAGACTGAAATTGGGATTTCAGACTAGTGCCCACGTCAAGAGGTATGAGACCTCTGACAAGTTTCTTAAGCCTGCAAGCTAAGGGAGAAAATCTCAATCATTGAGCATGTGCTCAGATTGTCTGAGTACTACAATCACTTGAATCGAGTGGGAGTTAATCTTCCAGATGAGATAGTGATGGTTCTCCATAGTCACTGCCACACCAAGCTATTAGAGCTTCGTGATGAACTATAACATATTAGGGATAGACATGATGATCCTTCAGCAACTCGCGATGTTTGACACCGCGAAAGTAGAAATCAAGTAGGAGCATCAATTGTTAATGGTTAAACCACTAGTTTCAAGAAGGGCAAGGGAAAGAAGGGATACTTCATGAAACGACAAATCAATTGCTGCTCTAGTGAAGAAACCCAAGGTTGAACCCAAACCTGAGACTAAGTACTTCTGTAATGAGGGGAACAGTCACTGAATTAGAACTACCCTAGATACTTGGTAGATGAGAAGGCTGGCAAGGTCAATAGAAGTATTTTGAATATACATTATATTATTGTGTACTTTACTAGTACTCCTAGTAGCACCAGGGTAATAAATACCGGTTCAGTTGCCAAGTGTTAGTAACTCGAAATAAAAGGCTGCGGAGACTAGCTAAAGGTGAGATGACGATATGTGTTGGAAGTGTTTCCAAGGTTGATGTGATCAAACATCACGCGCTCCCTCTACCATCGGGATTGGTGTTAAACCTAAATAATTGTTATTTGGTGTTTGCGTTGAGCATAGACATGATTGGATTATGTTTATCGCAATACGGTTATTCATTTAAGGAGAATAATGCTTACTCTGTTTATTTGAATAATACCTTCAATGGTCTTGCACCTAAAATGAATGGTTTATTGAATCTCGATCGTAGTGATACACATGTTCATGCCAAAAGATATAAGATAGTAATGATAGTACCACATACTTGTGGCATTTCCATTTGAGTCATGTTGGTATAAAACGCATGAAGAAGCTCCATGTTGATGGATCTTTGGACTCACTCGTTTTTGAAAAGATTGAGACATGCAAACCATGTCTATTGGTAGATATGCATGAAGAAACTCCATATAGATGGATTGTTTGGACTCACTTGATTTTGAATCACTTGAGACATGCAAATCATACCACATGGGCAAGATGACTGAAAGGCCTCGTTTTCAGTAAGATGGAACAAGAAAGCAACTTGTTGGAAGTAATACATTTTGATGTGTGCAGTCCAATGAGTGCTGAGGCACGCAGTGGATATTGTTATGTTCTTACTTCACAGATGATTTGAGTAGATGCTGAGTATATTTACTTGATGAAACACAAGTCTGAATTATTGAAAGGTTTAAGTAATTTCAGAGTGAAGTTGAAGATCGTCGTGACAAGAGGATAAAATGTCTATGATATGATCATAGAGATGAATATCTGAGTTACAAGTTTGGCACACAATTAAGACATTGTGGAAATTGTTTCAAAACTAATACTGCCTGGAACACCATAGTGTGATGGTGTGTCCGAACATCATAACTGCACCCTATTGATATGGTGCATACCATGATGTCTCTTATCGAATTACCACTATCGTTTATGGGTTAGGCATTAGAGACAACCGCATTCACTTTAAATAGGGCACCGCACAATTCTGTTGAGACGACACCATATGAACTATGGTTTAGAAAACCCTAAGCTATCGTTTCTTAAAAGTTTGGGGCTGCGACGCTTATGTGAAAAAAGTTTCAGGCTGATAAGCTCGAACCCAAAGCGGATAAATGCATCTTCATAGAATACCCAAAATAGTTGGGTATACCTCCTATTTCAGATCCGTAAGCAAAAGTGATTGTTTCTAGAAATGAGTCCTTTCTTGAGGAAAAGTTTCTCTCGAAAGAATTGAGTGGGAGGATGATGGAGACTTGATGAGGTTATTGAACCTTCACTTCAACTAGTGTGTAGCAGGGCACATGAAGTTGTTCTTGTGGCACCTACACCAATTGAAGTGGAAGCTTATGATAGTGATCATGAAACTTCGGATCAAGTCACTACCAAACCTCATAGGTCGACAAGGATGGGTACTACTTCAGAGTGGTACGTAATCCTGTCTTGGAAGTCATGTTGCTAGACAGCAATGAATCTATGAGCTATGGAGAAGCGATGGTGGGCCCGGATTCCGATGAATGGCTCGAGGCCATAAAATCTGAGAGAGGATCCATGTATAAAAACAAAGTATAGACTTTGGAAGAACTACTTGATGGTCGTAAGGCTGTTGGGTGCAGATGGATTTTAAAAGGAAGACGAACAATGATGGTAAGTGTCACCATTAAGAAAGCTCGACTTGTTGTTAAGATGTTTTCTGACAAGTTCAAGGAGTTGACTACGATGAGACTTTCTCACTCGTAGTGATGCTAAGAGTCTGTTGTAATTATGTTATTAGTTACTGCATTATTTATGAAATCTTGCAGATAGGATGTCAAAACATTGTTTCCTCGACGATTTTCTTGAGGAAAGGTTGTATGTGATACAACCAGAAGGTTTTGTCAATCCTGAAAGATGCTAACAAGTATGCAAAGCTCCAGCAATCCTTCTAAGGACTGGAGTAAGCATCTCGGAGTTGGAATGTATGCTTTGATGAGATGATCAAAGATTTTGGGTTTATACAAAGTTTATGAGAAACTTGTATTTCCAAAGAAGTGAGTGGGAGCACTATAGAATTTTTGATGAGTATATGTTGTTAACATATTGTTTATCAGAAATGATGTAGAATTTCTGGAAAACATATAGGGTTATTTGAAAAGTTTTTTTCAATGAAAAACCTGGATTAAGCTACTTGAACATTGAGCATCAAGATCTATAAGGATAAATCAAAAATGCTTAATAGTACTTTCAAATGAATACATACCGTGACAAGATTTTGAAGGAGATCAAAATAGATTAGCAAAGAAGGAGTTCTTGGCTATGTTACAAGGTGTGAGTATTGAGTAAAACTCAAGACCTGACCACGGCAGAAGAGAGAGAAAGGACGAAGGTTGTCCCCTATGCTTTCGAGGTAGGCTCTATAGTATGCTATGCTGTGTACCGCACCTGAAGTGTGCCTTGCCATGAGTCAGTCAAGGGGTACAAGAGTGATCCAGAAATGGATGACATGACAGCGGTCGAACTTATCCTTAGTAACTAGTGGATTAAGGAATTTTCTTGATTATGGAGGTGGTAAAATAGTATGTCGTAAAGGGTTACGTCGATGCAAACTTTGACACTAATCCGGATGACTTTGAGGATAAAACCGGATTCGTATAGTAGAGCAGTTATTTGGAATAGCTCCAAGTAGCGCGTGGTAGCTGCATCTACAAGATGACATAGAGATTTGCAAAGCACACATGGATCTGAAAGGTTTAGACCCATTGACTAATAAACCTCTCTCACAAGCGAGATATGAACAAACCCCATGGGTGTTGGATTCATTACAATCACATAGTGATGTGAACTAGATTATTGACTCTAGTGCAAGTGGGAGACTATTGCAAATATGCCCTAGAGGAAATAATAAAATGATTATTATTGTATTTCCTTGTTCATGATAATTGTCTATTGTTCATGCTATAATTGTATTAACTGGAAACCGTAATACATGTGTGAATACATACACCACAACATGTCCCTAGTAAGCCTCTAGTTGACTAGCTCGTTGATCAATAGATGGTTATGGTTTCCTGACCATGGACATTGGATGTCATTGATAACAGGATCACATCATTAGGAGAATGATGTGATGGACAAGACCCAATCCTAAGCATAGCACAAGATCGTGTAGTTCGTTTGCTAAGAGCTTTTCTAATGTCAAGTATCATTTCCTTAGACCATGAGATTGTGCAACTCCCGGATACCATAGGAATGCTTTCGGTGTACCAAACATCACAACGTAACTGGGTGGCTATAAAGGTGCACTACAGGTATCTCCGAAAGTGTCTGTTGGGTTGGCACGAATCGAGACTGGGATTTGTCACTCCGTATGACGGAGAGGTATCTCTGGGCCCACTCGGTAATGCATCATCATAATGAGCTCAATGTGACTAAGGAGTTAGCCACGATATCATGCGTTACAGAACGAGTACAGTGACTTGCCAGTAATGAGATTTAACGAGGTATTGGGATACCAACGATCGAATCTCGGGCAAGTAACATACCGATTGACAAAGGGAATTGTATACGGGATTGATTGAGTCCATGATATCGTGGTTCATCCAATGAGATCATCGTGGAACATGTGGGAGCCAATATGGGTATCTAGATCCCGCTATTGGTTATTGGCCAGAGAGATGTCTCGGTCATGTCTGCATGGTTCCCGAACCCGTAGGGTCTACACACTTAAGGTTCGGTGACGCTAGAGTTGTTATGGGAAATAGTATGTGGTTACCGAAGGTTGTTCGGAGTCCCAGATGAGATCCCGGACGTGACGAGGAGTTCCGAAATGGTCTGGAGGTGAAGATCGATATATTGAACGAAGGGTATTGGATTCTGGAATTGTTCCAGGGGTATCGGGTGACGACCAGTGTGTCCGAAAGTGGTTTTGGAGGCCCCGGCAAGTGTTGGGGGGCCTTATGGGCCAAGGGGAAGGGGCACACCAGCCCACTAAGGGGCTGTGCACCCCTCCCACCCCATCTCATGTAACCAGGAGAGGTGGGGGAGCCTCCCCTAGGGCAGCCTCCCCTCCTGGCTTGGGGGGCAAGTCTCCTAGGGGTGGGGGCGCCCAAAAACCCATCTAGGGTTCCCTCCCTGTCCGCCGCCCCTCCCTAGATGGGATCTGAAGGGGCCGTCCCCCTCTCCCCTTCTCCTATAAATAGTGGGGGTGGGAGGGATTCCAGAAGAGCTAGACCCTTCCCCTGGCGCAGCCCCTTCCCCTCTCCTACACCTCATCCTCCTCCATAGCGCTTGGCGAAGCCCTGCCGGAGAACCACGAGCTCCATTACCACCACGCCATCGTGCTTTCGGAGATCTCGCTCAACTTCACCTCTCCCCTTGCTGAATCAAGAAGGAGGAGATGTCCCCGAGCTGTACGTGTGTTGAATGCGGAGGCGTCATTGTTCGGCGCTTAGATCGGAATTGACCGCGATCTGAATCGTTGCGTGTACGACTCCACCAACCGCGTTCTTGCAACGCTTCCGCTTAGCGATCTTCAAGGGTATGAAGATGCACTCCCTCTCTCTCGTTTCTAGTATCTTCTAGATTGATCTTGGTGACACGTAGGAATTTTTTTGAATTATTGCTATGTTCCCCAACACTAGGCGTATCAACGGGCTATGGAGATGCCCATCAATTCATATCAATGTGAGTGAGTAGGGATTGCCATGCAACGGATGCACTAGAGCTATAAGTGTTTGAAATCTCAACAAAAGAAAGTAAGTGGGTGTGCATCCAACTTGCTTGCTCAGGAAGACCTAGGGCATTTTGAGGAAGCCCATCATTAGAATATACAAGCCAAGTTCTATAATGAAAAATTCCCACTAGTATATGAAAGTGACAAAATAGGAGACTCTCTATCATGAAGATCATGGTGCTACTTTGAAGCACAAGTGTGGAAAAAGGATAGTAGCATTTCCCCTCCTCTCTTTTTCCCTCATTTTTTTATTTGAGCCTTTTTCTCTTTTTTATGGCCTCTTTTTTTTTCATCTGGAATCTCATCCCGACTTGTGGGGGAATCATAGTCTCCATCATCCTTTGCTCACTGGGACAATGCTCTAATAATTATGATCATCACACTTTTATTTACTTACAACTCAAGAATTACAACTCGATACTTAGAACAAAATATGACTCTATGTGAATGCCTCCGACGGTTTACCGGGATGTGCAATGAATCAAGAGTGACATGTATGAAAGAATTATGAACAGTGGCTTTGCCACAAATACGATGTCAACTACATGATCATGCAAAGCAATATGACAATGATGAAGCGTGTTATAAATAATGGAATGGTGGAAAGTTGCATGGCAATATATCTGGAATGGCTATGGAAATGCCATAATAGGTAGGTATGGTGGCTGTTTTGGAGAAGGTATATGGTGGGTCTATGGTACCGACGAAAGTTGCGCGGTACTAGAGAGGCTAGCAATGGTGGAAGGGTGAGAGTGCGTATAATCCATGGACTCAACATTAGTCATAAATAACTCACATACTTATCGCAAAAATCTATTAGTTATCAAAACGAAGTACCACGCGCATGCTCCTAGGAGGATAGATTGGTAGGAAAAGACCATCGCTCATCCCCGACCGCCACTCATAAGGAAGACAATCAATAAATAAATCATGCTCCGACTTCATCACATAATGGTTCACCATACGTGCATGCTACGGGAATCACAAACTTGAACACAAGTATCTATCAAATTCACAAATACTCAACTAGCATGACTCTAATATTACCATGTTCATATCTCAAAACAATCATCAAGTATCAAACTTCTCATAGTATTCAATGCACTTTATATGAAAGTTTTTATTATACCCATCTTGGATGCCTATCATATTAGGACTATTTTCATAACCAAAGAAAATTACCATGCTGTTCTAAAATACTCTCAAAATAATATAAGTGAAGCATGAGAGATCAATGATTTCTATAAAATAAAACCACCACCGTGCTCTAAAAAGATATAAGTGAAGCACTAGTGCAAAATTATCTAGCCCAAAAGATATAAGTGAAGCACATAGAGTATTCTAATAAATTCCGATTCATGTGTGTCTCTCCAAAAGGGTGTGTACAGCAAGGATGATTGTGGTAAACTAAAAATCAAATACTCAAATCATACAAGACGCTCCAAGCAAAACAAATATCATGTGGTGAATAAAAATATAGCCTCAAGTAAAGTTACCAATAGATGAAGATGAAAGAGGGGATGCCTTCCGGGGAATCCCCAAGCTTAGGCTTTTGGTTGTCCTTGAATTTTACCTTGGGGTGGCTTAGGCTCTTGCCACTCCTTATTCCAAAATCCATCAAATCTTTAACCAAAAACTTGAAAGCTTCACAACACAAAACTCAACAGAAAATCTCATGAGCTCCGTTAGTATAAGAAAACAAAACACCACTTTAAGGCACTATAATAAACTCATTCTTTATTTATATTGGTGTTAAACCTACTGTATTCCAACTTCTCTATGGTTCATACCCCCGATACTAGACATAGATTCATCAAAATAAGCAAACAACACACGAAAAACAGAATTTGTCAAAAATAGAACAGTCTGTAGCAATCTGTAGGTTTCGAATACTTCTGTAACTCTGCTGATAAATTAGGACATCCTAAATAATTTTTATATTGATCTACTGCAGTTGGAATCAGTATTTATCTCTCTCTGGTAAAAAATGAAAACTATTCTCGTGAGTCATACTTTCTATTTTTTACAGCAAGATCAAATAACAATCACCCAAGAAGATAATAAAGGCTTTACTTGGCACAAACACTAATTAAAACATAAAAATACCATCATAATAGAGGATAGATTATTTATTTATTACTACACAGGAACAAAAAGCAAGGAACTAAAATAAAATTGGGTTGCCTCCCAACAAGCGCTATCGTTTAATAGATTCATAAGGTAATTTAATTTTCTTTCTAGGAAAGTGTTCCATGCCTTTCCTTAATGGAAATTGGAATCTAATATTTCCTTCGTTCATGTCAATAATTGGACCAATCGTTCTGAGGAAAGGTCTACCAAGAAAAATAGGACATGTAGGATTGCAATCTATATCAACAACAATGAAATCTACGGGCACATAATTCCTATTTGCAACAATAAGAACATCATTAATCCTTCCCATAGGTTTCTTAATGGTGGAATCCGTGAGATGCAAATTTAAAGAACAATCATCAAATTCACAGAAACCTAACACATCACACAAAGTTTTTGGAAATGTGGAAACGCTAGCACCCAAATCACATAAAGCATAGCATTCATGATCTTTAATCTTAATTTTAATAGTAGGTTCCCACTCATCATAAAGTTTTCTAGGAATAGAAACTTCTAGTTCAAGCTTTTCTTTATGATATTGCATTAAAGCATCAACGATGTGTTTAGTAAAAGCTTTGTTTTGGTCATAAGCATGAGGAGAATTTAACACGGATTGCAACAAGGAAATACAATCTATCAAAGAGCAATTATCATAATTAAATTCCTTGAGATCCAAAATAGTGGGTTCATTGCTATGTAAAGTTTTGACTTCTTCAATCCCACTTTTATTAATTTTTGCATCCAGATCTAAAAACCCTGAATCATTGGGACACCTTCTAACTAAGTTGACTCATCTCCAGTCCCATATTTATCATGATTAATATTGGCAAACAAAGATTTAATAGGAGACACACCAATCACTTTTAGATCTTCATATTTATTATCCTCTAGATCTTCCGGTTTAGCGGCCATCTTATTAACTAAGGTGCTTGCTTATCCGAAATTTGGCCTACTAAATTTTCAAGATGGGCAAACTGAGATTTCAAACCATAAAATTCCTTAGACATATCATCAAGCTCTTTATTCATGTACTCCATAAAACTTTTTTGTTCTTTAAGCTCGTTTCTGAAGAAATTATTATGCTCAAATTGCAAAGACATAAAGCTTCTAATGTTGTTCTCAATTTCTTCCAACCTTCTAAGGTGAGGATCAATGCTTTTAGGCAAGGCCATCAGGGCAAGCAGACACACAAGAGACAAGCGAAAGAAGACGAACGGAAAAAGGGCGAACAAAAAAGAGGTGAATAGAATAGCAAGGGTGAAGTGGGGGAGAGGAAAACGAGAGGCAAGTGACAAATAATGTAATGCGAGGGATAAGATTTTGTGATGGGTACTTGGTATGTCTTGGCTTGAGTGTAGATCTCCCCAGCAACGGCGCCAGAAATCCTTCTTGCTACCTCTTGAGCATGTGTTGGTTTTCCCTTGAAGAGGAAAGGGTGATGCAGCAAAGTAGTGTAAGTATTTTCATCAGTTTTTGAGAACCAAGGTATCAATCTAGTAGGAGACTACACGCAAGTCTCCTAGTACCTGCACAAACAAACAAGAACCTCACAACCAACACGATAAAGGGGTTATCAATCCCTTCACGGTCACTTACGAAAGTGAGATCTGATATAGATAATAAGATAAATATTTTTGGTATTTTTGTTGTATAGATCGAAAAGTAAAGATTGCAAAATAAATAGGAAACTAGAATTGTAGATCGGAAACTTATATGATGTAAAGTAGACCCAGGGGCCATAGGTTTCACTAGTGGCTTCTCTCAAGATAACATATATTACGATGGGTGAACAAATTACTGTCGAGCAATTGATAGAAAAGTGCATAGTTATGATGATATCTAGGCATGATCATGAATATAGGCATCACGTCCGTGTCAAGTCGACCGAAACGATTCTGCATCTACTACTATTACTCCACACATCGACCGCTATCCAGCATGCATCTAGAGTATTAAGGTCATAAGAACAAAGTAACACATTAGGCAAGATGACATGATGTAGAGGGATAAACTCAAGCAATATGATATAAACGCCATCTCTTTATCCTTGATGGCAACAATACAATACATGCCTTGCTGCCCCTACTGTCACTGGGAAAGGACACCACAAGATTGAACCCAAAGCTAAGCACTTCTCCCATTGCAAGAAAGATCAATCTAGTAGGCCAAACCAAACTGATAATTCGAAGAGACTTGCAAAGATATCAAATCACGCATATAAGGATGCAGAGAAGAATCAAATATTGTTCATAGATAATCTTAGTCATAAACCCACAATTCATCAGATCTCGGCAAACACATCGCAAAAAGAATTACATCGAATAGATCTCCAAGAACATCGAGGAGAACTTTGTATTGCGTACCAAAGAGAGAGAAGAAGCCATCTAGCTAATAACTATGGACCAAAAGGTATGTGGTAAACTACACACACATCACCGGAGAGGCTATGGTGTTGATGTACAAACCCTCTGTAATCGAATCCCCCTCCGGCAGATCACTGGAAAAGGTCCCAGATGGGATCTCACGGGTACAGAAGGTTGTGGCGGTGGAAAAGTGGTTTCGTGGCTCTCCTCAATGTTTTCAAGGTACAAGAGTATATATAGGCGAAGGAAGTAGGTCGGTGGAGCTACAAGGGGCCCACGAGGGTGGGGGGCATGCCTGCCCCCCTGGGCGCGCCGCCCTACCTCGTGCCCGCCTCGTTGCTTCCTTGACCTCCACTCCAAGTCTCCTGGATTGCGGTTGTTGCAAGAAAGATCCTCGCGAAGGTTTCATTCCGTTTGATATTCCTTTTCTACGGAACACTAAAATAGGCAAAAAAAGCAACTGGCACTGGGCCTCCAGTTAATAGGTTAGTCCCAAAAATAATATAAAAGTGCATATAAAGCCCATTAAACATCCAAAATAGATAATATAATAGCATGGAACAATAAAAAATTATAGATACGTTGGATACGTATAACCCCCCCCCCCCCGCCCCTCCACGCACACACAAAGAGAGAGAGAGACGGAGAGAGAGGGATTAGGACCAAAAAGGTTGGTGTGTTGGATGCGTGCGACAGAATTGAAGATTTTCGGAGAGAGAGAGAGAGAGAGAGAGAGAGAGAAGGAGTCTGGAAGAGGGGGAGGTCACGTTTTATGCATCAAAGACTGATATAAACCATGTTTCGATATATAATTGCATTCAAATATTTAAATTGGAGAACATGTTGTCTGCAATCCACACATGAACGGAGATATGCGTATATCAAACAAGTTCATTAATTTGACTTTCAACATGTTCATGGAGTACTATAATACTGTACAACATGCTACTCAATTGAGGTGTTCAATTTTGTATTTAGTTCACTATTTTGACTTGGTGAACGAGCTATTTCATTGAATCGAGATATTTCATTTTGGGTTTGATTCCTGTTTTTGAGTGGGTCAACTATTTGTCATATAGTAAATCGCTAGCAACGAGCATGTAAAACCACATTACTCCCGAGCATCATCTCTCCATCTAAAAAAGATGTGGCAACCTAATATTTCAAATTTTGATTCGAATCGACTTGGTAAGGTAGACGTGGATGCTCATTCTCCCAAAATTTGAACGAACCGTTAAACACCTTCTGCTCATTGGAATTCGCCTGATCAAATAAACGGGAGACGCGAAATTACCGGCCTATGTGGGACACGCATCAATTGGCCCGTTGTACATCAAGGGTAGGTTCATAACTTCATCCAAGTGCACCTTCTCCTCGGCCAAAATTGTGACGCCCCCGATTCAATCGTACACTAATCATACACGCAAACGTGTACGATCAAGATCAGTGACTCACGAGAAGATATCACAACACAACTCTACAAATAAAATAAGTCACACAAGCATCATATTACAAGTCAGGGGCCTCGAGGGCTCGAATACAAGAGCTCGATCATAGATGAGTCAGCGGAAGCAACAATATCTGAGTACAGACATAGGTAAACAAGTTGCCATAAGATTGCTAGCAAAAACTGGGATACATATCGAAAGAGGCGCAAGCCTCCTGCCTGGGATCCTCCTAAACTACTCCTGGTCGTCGTCAGCGGCCTGCACGTAGTAGTAGGCACCTCCAGAGTAGTAGGAGTCGTCGTCGACTGTGGCGTCTGGCTCCTGGACTCCAACGTCTGGTCACAACAACCGGGTATAGAAAGGGGATAAAGGGGGAGCAAAGCAACCATGAGTACTCATCCAAAGTACTCGCAAGCAAGGAGCTACACTACATATGTATGCATTGGTATCAAATGGAAAAGGGTAGCATATGTGGACTGAACTGCAGAATGCCATAATAAGAGGGGGATAGCTAGTCCTATCAAAGACTACACTTCTGGCAACCTCCATCTTGAAGCAGAAGAAGAGAGTAGATGATAAGTTAACCAAGTATCACGGCATAGCATAATCCTACCCGGGGATCCTCTCCTCGTCGCCCGGTGGGAGAGCGATCACCGAGTTGTATCTAGCACTTGGAAGGGTGTATTTTATTAAGTATCCGATTCTAGTTGTCATAATGTCAAGGTACAACTCTGGGTTGTCCTTTTATTGAGGGACACGGCTATTCGAATAGATAAACTTCCCTACAGGGGTGCACCACATTTCCCAACACGCTCGATCCCATTTGGCCAGACACACTTTTCTGGGTCATGTCCGGCCTTGGAAGATCAACACGTCGCAACCCTACCTAGGCACAACAGAGAGGTCAGCACGCCGGTCTAAATCCAATGGCGCAGGGGTCTGGGCCCATCGCCCATTGCACACCTGCACGTTGCATACGTGGCCGGTGAGCAGACCTAGCAACCTCCATTACAAAGGAAGTTGCGTTACACGGTCCAACCCGGCGCGCGCCGCTCAATCGCTGACGTCACGAAGGCTTCGGCTGATACCACGACGTCGAGTGCCCATAACTGTTCCCGCGTAGTTGGTTAGTGCGTATAGGCCAGTGGCCAGACTCAAATCAAATACCAAGATCTCGTTAAGCGTGTTATCTTGAAGTAACCATGAATGCCGACCAGGGCCAGGACCACCTCTCTCTTGGGTGGTCTCAACCTGCCCTGTCGCTCCGCCACAAAGATCCGCCCAGAGGGCCGTCCGGACAAAGGTCCTTTCAGCCCCCAATCCATGAATCACTCGCGGGTACTCTACGAGCCGACCCGTCTTTAGTCATCACATGTATCATGTATATGTATATAGATATATACCCGTGATCACCACCCTAGTGATCATGGCCCGATAGTATAGCACGGCAGACGGACAAGAATGTAGGGCCACTGATGATAAACTAGCATCCTATACTAAGCATTTAGGAATGCAGGTAAGGTATCAACAACTATAGCAACAATGACAGGCTATGCAACATAATAGGATTAACGGAAAGCAGTAACATGCTACACTACTCTAATGCAAGCAGTAGAGAGAAGAATAGGTGATATCTGGTGATCAAGGGGGGGCTTGCCTGGTTGCTCTGGCAAGGAGGAGTCGTCAACAACGTAGTCGATCGGGGGTCGCCGACAGTCTCGGGGTCTACCAGAAAGAAGTAACGGAGGGGGGAACACAATAAATAACATAGCAATCAAAGCATCAGAAAGTGTAACATGGCAACACGCAGTGCTAGAGGTGACCTAACGCAGTACTAGGTGCTACAGGCGGAGGGGGAAAACATCCGGGAAAGTATTCCCGGTAGTTGATGTTTTCGGATAGATGAACCGGAGGTGGATTGTTGCATGTTCACTATGCTAGGGACGCATGGTAGACGAACGGGCTGCATATCCAGATTCATCTTGTCGTTCTGAGCAACTTTCATGTACAAAGTATTTTCATCCGAGTTATGGTTTATTTTCTATGATTTATCAAAGTTTTATGCATTTTTGAAATTTATTTAATTATTTAAACCGAACATTATCCAGAACAGTGAAACGTGATGTCAGCATGACATCACCATGACGTCAGCAGGTCAAACCCAGTTGACCAGAGTCAAACATGACCGATGGGTCTAGTGGGACCCACCTGTCATGGATTAAGGCTAACTAAACATGTTTAATTATTTTAGTTAATTGATTAGGTTAATTAAACACAATTAATTTAGTTATTTTATTTTATTTTATTTTATTTCAATTCTTATCTTTTTTAATGTTCCAAGGGGGTGGGCCCCATTTGTCATAGGTACATGGGCTTAACGGGCATCGGTTCTCGGGCGCTAGCACCCAGCCCGAACGGGCGCCAGCCCGTTAGCGAACCGAGGCGCGCGCCGGTGTGAGAGCCAGTGAGCAGGGGCCGCGGGCGGGGCCGACGAGGGTAGCGGAGCATAGTGCGTGGAGGGGCCGGTGACCAGGGCGTGTGGCAGATCGGCACGGCGACATCGGCGGCCACAGGAGGCTGCGGGAGTGGGGTGAGGGGAAGGGCCGCGGCTAGATGGGCTAGAGGGAGCACGCGTAGTAGGAGGCACTGACACGGGCGAGGTGCACAAGGGCGCGGCGTGTCGAGGCCACGCTCAGGCCGGGGAGCGGCGGGCGGCGGGGCCGGTCGGCAAGGAGCGACAGAGGCGAGCGATGGACGCGTGCGCCGGGCGCGCGGTGAGCGCGACAAGGGTGAGGTGGGCGCACACTTACCGTGAGCGCGGGTCTGACAAGGTCGGCGACCTAAGGCGTCGAGAAAGGAAGGAGAGATAGGGGGAATCGATGGAGGGGGCTCACATCGTGGCCGGATGGCGTCGGAGTGGCAGGGGGGCGGCGGCTTGTGCTGGGCGGTCCGGTGGTTGTAACTGAAGGGGACAAGGCGGGCGTGGTGGGGCGCATGGAGGATGACGGTTGCCGGTGGTGAAGCTGCGGGCCAGCACGCGGGGGGAGGGGGCTCCATGGCCGGCGGCAGTGCGGGTCGCACGAGGAGGCAGGGGCGCGAGGGAGCACGGGACCGCGTACGGCGACCAGTCGTCGGCCTGATATCGATCCCGACCGGGATGGGGGGAAAGGGGATCATGGGGAGTGGTGGTCGTGGGGGCTAGGGTTACGGGAGAGTGGGGGGCTTTGTAGGTGGGGGTGGTTGGGCCAGTTCGGCTGGGCTGGTTGGCCCAGTTGGCCGGGGGTTTCTTTTCTACTATTTTGTTTTACGTTTTCTTTTATTTATTTTTTATTAGTAGTTTTCTATTTATTCTCTATTTATTTTTGTTTCATGAAATACACACACAATACCTAAATTAGTGTTTATTAATATACTACTGCCACATTAATTCTTATCCCAAAATAAAACAGTTTACTATTTTATAAAAATCGAAAGGCCCTTATTTGATGGTTTTAACTATTGTTTTAATTATTTTAGAGCCTTTAATTACATTATAAAGATGTGGATTCTCCACCATAATTACTTATGATTTAGTTGACTCGTTTAGAACATTTTAGTTTTAAATGTTTGAAAACTTTTCTAGTTTGACTTTATTTTAAATTTGAATCGGAACGAGTTTTGAATCATCGCAAGATTATCAACAGTAATCATGGTGAGGTGGCAACATTAGTCGAGGGTTACTGTAGGTTAATTATCCGGGCGTCTCAGAAATGACATGTGCTGAATAATTCATAAACCATGGTTGGCAAAAGAGCCTCTCCTCGCCCGAAATAGCTCGTGCCCACTATTTCAAAACACGCTCTCCTCGCCTAAAATCGCTCGCGTCCACTATATTTCAAAACACGCCCTCCTCGCCCGAAATCGCTCGCGCCCACTATATTTCAAAACACGCCCTCCTCGCACAAAATCACTCGCGCCCACTATTTGGGAGAAGATCCCCGACCCTCAGTACACAGACCCAAGCCGAGAAGCCTAAAGGCAGGGGTAGAACTGTAACCCCCCCCCCCCACATTTCAGACAAATGTGTCCGTAAGACATGGTTCCCCCTCCCAATTCCCCATTCATACCTCGTGGGCGCCAAATCACCTTCTCCCAGAAGCTCCCTTCTCCCGAGCCGTGAAACCTCAGCCCCTCCTCCATGGCGCCCCCACCGCACCAAATTCACAGCCGCCCTCCTCTCTAATCCCGGAGACGCTGCCCATTTGTCGTCGTGCACTGGGCCGTGTGCCTCTTACTCCGTGCTGCCGGAGCTGCCTTGATGACGGCCGCGTGAACCATACCGGAGCCGATTCACCCGCGCTGTTGTTCACGGTGCCGGAGCGGCTCCAAATTTGGACCCGTCCAGAGCCCTAGTGTTGCTTCCCCGTAGCCATCGACCATCGCGACATTTGTGCTTCCCTGCCGCCGATAGCCACCGCAACCGCGCCGGCCTCACCGACTAGGCAGCTGGAGCTGCCTACTTCACCGGGCCACCAGATAGGTCGCACCCCCATCTCAAATCACTTTATTTAGGCGTCAGTTGTCTGAATTTTTATTCTGGGCCAATCGATTCCCAATGGGAAGCAGCACCCCTCGAGCTGGCGGAGCTCCTAGGTTGCCGGTTGGCTGGTGTCTAACGTAAGGGTGCAGGGCCGCAAGTTCACCGCGGAAGCAGCGCTTAGATGGCTATCTTAGAGTTGCATGGGTTGAAGGTACTGCCGCCGACGGATCTGGATGACGGCGAGTCTTTGTGGATTGGCCCGGGGTGGCTCAACCACGACAGTGCGGTGGGTCGGGGAGCGGGGTTTTGGTCGGGGCCACGGACGGCGGAGGCAGGCTGCTCTGCCGGTGGTCGCTGGCTCTTCGAGGAAGATTCCGAACAGTGTCAGCCGAGAGGCACAAGACGGCCATCAAGCCATCCAGCGTAGATCGGATAGTACCAAAATAAAATAAAATCATGTGACCCCAATTTAGTCTTCAGTCAACAGACATGTGACCACCCTCGTACCTTGTTGTTGATCTCTTAGGGTATTTCTTCATATCAGAGAGATGTGTCGTTCTTAACATTATGCGTTTTCTGCATCTTCAGCCACACCGTCTTTCAGCTCACCGCAGCTGCTCCAACAAGGGAAGCATACACCAGAAGGGAGCTACAGTCCCCACTCAACAGTTCCCTGCATCGAATGCGCGTGCCCGACATGGACAGCCACAACAACTGCAGGGCCATCGACAAGTCAGCACATGATGCTCACTCCTATGGATGGCGGCCAGATAGGTTGTACCATCATCTTACTTGTGTGCAACATTTATGGCTTTGTTATTCATCTAAGCATGGAAAATAGATTATCACATTTCACTGTATATTCATGTTGATCTCTTATGGGTCTTGTTTAGGAGTTAACGCTATTCCATAGTTCAGGTAAGAGACTTGTTCTTTAGGTAACGTTGTTCCATAGTTATCATCCATCAGTCAATGCTATCCCACAGGCTGGTGATTATAGTATTATACCACTTCTAGTATAACCTATTTTGTTCCTTAATACTTTTGTGTGCCATCAAGTTAATCTCGAGTACAAACGATACATATTCTGTATCTTTCATCTGTGTTCTCCCTTTAGTTTTTGAGACCTGTTGCTGCTAGTTAACCCCAGTCCTACTATTTATGTCGTCTCCTACATGCACTCATTACATAAATATAACTACTAGTTGTCTTCCATGCATGTCAGATATAATTGCACACACTGATTTATCCTCAAGAACCTCACAGAGCAATGTAATGGCCAACAAACTTGACGTCAATGATACCCAATATGATGGAACATGTAAAGGCAGTTCTTCACAAGACTTGCAGAAAGATGATGAATCCTATTCACCCCATAAGGTCCTTGCTCTAGCTTGGCCCTTGATATGGGTACATCATGCATATAATGTCCTTGAGTGCATCTACTCTGTTGCAATGCCTTGTGCTTAGCCTGCCGATCATGCATGTAAATATGGCATGCCTTCCTGTTTTTTAGTACCTATTCCATTCATGATAACATGTTTTCAAATTCAAGTACTGTCATTCTACTCTATTGCAATGCCATCTGCTTAGTTTGGACATCATGCTTCTCAATATCTTATGCATTGTTATTCATCAGTATGTACTTCATCTGTCTACCATACCATGTTTTTTTACATTGAAGTGATGTTCTAGTGGTCTCTTGCAATGCCATCTTAGTTTCCCAATCATACACGCATATGTTGCCTTAGTGTTTTTCTGTATGTATTCTGCTACCATACAGTTTTACATTCAAGTAGTGTTTTTTACACTGTTGTCCTGTCGTATCCCTAGCTCTTACATCATACTCCCTCCGTCCGGATTACATGTTGCAGAAATGGATAAAACTGGATGTATCTAGAACCGAAATATTCCTAGACCCATCCATTTATTTCCGGATGGAGGGAATACATGTCAATATGTCATGCCTTTCTATTCTTCAGTGCCTATTCCATCTCTGTTGTAGCATGTTTTATAATTGAAGCACCATTCTTCTATATAAGGCATTCAAGGGGAAGACATCTATGCTAGGATCTGAAGGGTTACAAACCAGGTCTTTGCAAAAGATCCAAACGCCAGGATATAATAAACCAACTCCAGTTTTCATAGATACTGCTCCAGCACAGAGAAACCCAACTCCCACTGATAATAAGCAGATTCTAGTGGCCAAAGAACTAGTCCGCTCCAGTCCAGCAAAAATATGTCAACTCCATTCTAAGAAGCGTGTGCATATCCTTGCGTCATGAAATTTTAGCATTCTGATCATATTTTCTACATGTTTGTTACACATCTCTCTTTTAGAAAATAAGGTTAAATGATAGAAGACTTCCTCCATTGGGATCGTATTCGAGGAAAATATCTTGCGGGAATTCTGTGTGCTCCAATGCTGATGTAATTACCTGTTGTATATCACTATATTTTTACATCAGCATGTATTTTGTTAATCTGCGTGAATCCAACCTTTATATGATCTAAAATTAGTTGTAGCAAAATGTTAAAGGCGCCAATGTTGATTTTTGTAAGGAAAACTACCTGGTAGTTTTGCATACCGAGCTGCATGAGTGTACTATCTCATATCATGCACATTACTGAATTTTAGTGCTGCTCTGGTTGCCCATTCATTCATTTTGTCAATGTTGCTTTCATATTGCCTTACCTGGCTGATGATAGCTGTGCCATATTGTGTTAATTTGGTGTAGGGTAGTTGCCGAAACGTTCGTTGTGTCAATGTTGCTTTCCTATTATCTGACCTGGCCAATGATAGCAATGCTAGTGTGTTAATTTGGTGCAGGCTGCTGAAGATAAGAAGAAAAACTCAGGAAACAGCAAGGCAACCCCATTGTTTCTTTCCAATAAATCTAGGCCAGGTAATATGGCAATAACTCATGATTAATCTGTTCGGTTCCCCTCCTAATTTATGTTATGATGCAGTGGTCGAGACACTCTCCACTATCAATAATACAAGCCTACCAAAATCGCCATCTGAATCTGTTCAGTTTGCTCTGTCTCGAATGCAACGGAAAATTTTTATGTTTGTGAAAAAATTAATGGCTGAAGCAATGATGGAAATGGCGGAGGAATCAGAGGTGCACATTCATGCGCAACAAAAATTGATCAATGTTTTTAGAGACAGTGTAGCAAAGCAGCAAGAACTTGCCCACATGCTTATGGGCGTCATCTGCGCTGAGGATGCAGATTGTGACGTTGTAGATCGTTAGGTTCTACTCCTGCCGTTCCTAAATATTTGCCTTTTTAGAGGTTTCAAATGGTGACTACATATGGAGCAAAATGAGTGAATCTAAACTCTAAAATATGTCTATATACATCCGTATGAGGTGACCATTTGAAATCTCTAGAATGACAAATATTTAGGAACGGAGGGAGTATTCATTTATTTGCACCGGCATCAATCTTTGATTGCCTAGTGGATGTAATTTCCTGTAATATATGCTGGATGTGCAACGTTCTTCCCTGTATGCCATACCTTTGCTTGATCAGTTTCGGTCCTGTGCATAATTGCTCGTCGTAATGGGCTCAAATTATCTAATTGGGCCTAAAGACATGTACGAACTTTAGTGGGCCCATTAAGTTAATGGGCGGTTACCAGGCCAGAAGTTAATGGTCATCCCTCTTACCTCCCGGGTCGTTAACAGGCCGACATCGAAGCGGGCGACAGGTGGGCCCATTTGATTTCATGGGCCGTTAAGAGGCCGTTACTAAGGTCGGGCTACATATGGCCCAACTATACTGTGGGCCTTTAGCAGGCCGAAAGAGACAGCGGGCTCGTACTGGACCATGAAGAGCATGGACCGCTAAGAGGCCGAAAGTTAGGTCATACAATAAATGGCCCAACTGTGTTATGGGCCTTTAGCAGGCCGAAAGAGAAACCGGGCTGGTATTGGACCATGAAGAGCATGGGCCGTTAAAAGGCCAAAACTCAGGTCCGACTACAAATGGCCCAACTCATTTATGAGCCATCAACAGGCTGAAAGACACACCGGGCCAGGAATTGGCCCAACACTTAAATGGGTCGCTAAAAGGCCAAAACTAAGGTCCGACTACAAATGGCCCAACTCATTTATGGGCCGTCAACAGGCTGAAAGACACACCGGGCCGGAAATTGGCCCAACACTTAAATCGGTCGCTAAAAGGCCGAAAGATGTACATCCTGAAAATTGGCCCATCCCTTGAATGGGCCGTTAACAGGTCGAAATCACATCGGGCCGATATTGAGCCCAAATATATAATGGGCTGTTAACGGGCTCGAACTGACGATGGGCTGCAATGGTGTCAAATCTTTAACGGGCCGTTGACGTGCTGAATTGGCACATCTTGTATGGGTCGTGAGCTTAAATGGACTTGACACAGGTAGGCCTTATATGGTTCGACCTGC
This sequence comes from Triticum urartu, assembly GCF_003073215.2. Lineage (NCBI taxonomy): Eukaryota > Viridiplantae > Streptophyta > Magnoliopsida > Poales > Poaceae > Triticum > Triticum urartu. The sequence goes on along the minus strand of NC_053028.1, from coordinate 211,506,337 downwards.
TAATGTTTACTGGGGCGGCCTTTTTCACCAGAATGGGCCACTGTTGGGCGTGCCACGTGTCGACCTATCATAGGCGCCTCATGTCTAATGAGTGGATGACATCTATCCCAATGGTGAGCCAACACGTGTTTCCTCCGGCCAATGAGATTTTTACACATGGAAAATCCCCATTGGTCCGGGCTATTAACGGGTTATTGGATCCGAAACCGGACCCGATAGCTTAATGGCGACCCGTTACGGTGGATGCCATGTGTCGGTCACCCTTGATGAAAGCACTTTCATGACGCGCCATTTATCGTCATGGAAGTGGACACTTCCATGATGATAATTTTGGTAATGTCATGGAACACTTCTACGACAGCACAAGTATGACTATCTTGATTCTGTCATAAAATCGTCATGGATGTACATGCACGACAGAAAACGTGACCTACAGTGACAAACACGTATCATCACGGAAGTGTATTTTTTGTAGTGATTTCAAATCTCTAAAAAGACTAATATTTAGGAACGAAGGGAGTAAAATGTAAGACATGCATGGCCTTCAATTCAATATTCAAAATGAAAAGGAAACTGAAACATGAAATTAAGTCTAGTTCTACAGTACTTGCAAATGTTGTGTTTAGGCGGAGCTATGTAGATTGTCGGTGGTTAACCCCTCGACCTTAGATAAAATTGTGAGGCTGTGTTTAGGATTGTTTAGATTATATTTGTCCCCACCCTCCCAAACACCAATTGGTTCTGCACCCCCCCTCCGGAGAATATCATGTGCCCCCACACCTTTGATGTTATATACTAATATGAGTTCCTTGGAGCTTGTAGATCTAAGATATAGGAGCTCGCAGGATGTCTTAATATTTTTACAGGAAACCTTGATGAGTTTGAGAATTGCACACAATTTGTACAAAAACTTCTCAGATGCCCTTGGATCCCATATCCAACGACCTCGAAGCTCGTATCACCATAGCATATAAGATGAAGGAGGACATCATATTCTCCTGTATGTAAGAATATCATGTGCTACCACACCTTAGATGCTTTGGTGATACAAGCTCTTCGGAGCCGTTGAATTTGTGACCCAACAACTCCTCAGTGGTTCGACTATTTTTTGCAGAAAAGCCCCCAAAGAGTTCGGCCACTGCTTACAAGCACAAAGACTACTCAGATGCCATTGGATCTCAGATCAAACGACCTCGAAGCTTGTATCACCGTAGCGTCCAAGCTATGAGAGCACCTGATGTTTTCTCGCACAACAGAATATGAGGTGCCCCCGCACCGTAGAATCTATGGTGATACGAGTTCACGGAGATCTAACGGCTCACAGTAGGAGGTTTGAATGTTTTTTCAATATACGCCTGAGAGAGTTTGGGAATTGCGCAGAAAGTACAAGTACTACGTATGTGGCATCTGATCACAGATCATACAACCTAGATGCTCGTATAACCGTATCGGCTAATTAAGCTACGGGGAGCACCTAATATGAGCAATGGGGAGCCGTTGGATCCAAGATGTAGAGGCACACATGAGGCCAAAATGTTTTATTTGCAAAAAAAACGTTGGAGAGTTTGGAAATTGTGCATAATTAAAAAGACTACTCCCAAGCCATTGAATCTCAGTTCCAACGATGTAAAAACTCATATCACCATAGCATCTAAGCTGCGGGGTGGATGTGATATTCTATGCCGCTGTCATTTTTGTTCGTAAACTTGCAAAATACATGTAACTGGTGTTGTTACTTGTCTAACCGCATTACTTGTCTAACCGCGCAAAATGTTTGTTCAAAAAAACCATCCTACACTGAAATATCAGAACAACACACGGGGGTCCCACTTGTCATTGATCAAATTTGGACCTAAAACTAACAAATCTGAAAGACGAGATTCGAACTGGCAACCTGGACTGTTGGGGAACGCAGTAATTTCAAAAAAAATCCTATGCACACGCAAGATCCATCTAGGTGATGCAAAGCAACAAGAGGGGAGAGTGTTGTCAACATACCCTCGTAGACCGTAAGCGGAAGCGTTATGACAATGCGGTTGATGTAGTTGTATGCCTTCACGATCCGACCGATCCTAGCACCGAAGGTACGGGACCTTCGCGATCTGCACACGTTCAGCTCGGTGACGTCCCATGAACTCTAGATCCAGCTGAGTGTCGGGGGAGAGCTTCGTCAGCACGACGGCGTGATGACGGTGATGATGAAGTTACCGACGCAGGGCTTCGCATAAGCACTACAACGGTATGACTGAGGTGGAAATCTGTGGAGGGGGGCACCGCACACGACTAAGAGATCAACTTGTGTGTCTATGGGGTGCCCCTTCCCCGTATATAAAGGAGTGGAGGAGGGGAGGGCCGGCCCTCTCTATGGCGCGCCCTAGGGGGAGTCCTACTCCCACCGGGAGTAGGATTCCCCCCTTTCCCTAGTAGGAGTAGGAGAGAAGGAAGGGGGAGACAGAAGGAAGGAAGGAAGGGGGGCCGACCCCCACCCAATTCGGATTGGGCTAGGGGGCTCCCTCCTCCTTGGCCTTCCTCTCCTCTATTCCACTAAGGCCCAATAAAGCCCATATACTCCCCGGGGGGTTTCGGTAACCCCCTAGTACTCCGGTAAATGCCCGAACTTATCCGGAACCATCCCGATGTCCAAACATAGGCTTCCAATATATCGATCTTTATGTCTTGACCATTCCGAGACTCCTCGTCATGTCCGTGATCATATCCGGGACTGAACTACCTTCGGTACATCAAAACACATAAACTCATAATACCGATCGTCACTGAACGTTAAGCATGCGGACCCTACGGGTTCGAGAACTATGTAGACATGACCAAGACTCATTTGCGGTCAATAACCAATAGCGGAGCTTGGATGCTCATATTGGTTCCTACATATTCTACGAAGATCTTTATCGGTCAAACCGCATAACAACATACATTGTTCCCTTTGTCATCGGTATGTGACTTGCCCGATATTCGATCGTCGGTATCTCAATAGCTAGTTCAATCTCGTTACCGGCAAGTCTCTTTACTCGTTCTGTAATGCAACATCCCGTAACTAAGTCATTAGTCACATTGCTTGCAAGGCTTATTGTGATGTGCGTTACCGAGAGGGCACAGAGATACCTCTCCGATACACAGAGTGACAAATCCTAATCTCGATCTATGCCAACTCAACAAACACCATCGGAGACACCTGTACAGCATCTTTATAGTCACCCAGTTACGTTGTGATGTTTGATAGCACACTAAGTGTTCCTCCGGTATTCGGGAGTTGCATAATCTCATAGTCATAGGAACATGTATAAGTTATGGAGAAAGCAATAGCACTAAACTAAACGATCAAAGTGCTAAGCTAACGGATGGGTCAAGTAAATCACATCATTCTCTAATGATGTGATCCCGTTCATCAAATGACAACTCTTGTCCATGGCTAGGAAACTTAACCATCTTTGATTAACGAACTAGTTAAGTAGAGGCATACTAGTGACACTCATTTTGTCTATGTATTCACACATGTACTAAGTTTCCGATTAATACAATTCTAGCATGAATAATAAAAATTTATCATGATATAAGGAAATATAAATAACAACTTTATTATTGCCTCCAGGGCATATTTCTTTCATGGACTACAAAGCGTAAGTCGATAGCCTGAAACAACAACGGTTGTTGGCTTTGTCCCATAACTTGATTTTATACAGTATTACGTTGAGTAGAGTAGAGGGAGTGCCTCGTCAACACGTGCATGACCGTTGACTCACTTACTGGTGGGTCCCAGGTCTGCGATCTCTCTCTCCTCTCCATCGTCTAACCTTTAGACGCACGGGCACACACGAAGAGCGGCGCTAGCTTGCCTTGGTGTTATTATAACTAAAAAAGCTTGGAAAATAGAAGAATCGCCTAGAACAAGAGACGTTGTGGCTGGTCGAGATGGAGCTAACCACACCTATCCTCCGTGCCACGTTCGCATGATGAAGCTGTGTGGCTAGTGGGGTGTTTTCGACCGACTGGCTGGGTCCCAAGGTCGAACCATAGGTACTACTATGTCTGATACAGTATATTTTGACACGCACATTTTTCCTCCATGCCGATATGCGGCACACCCTACCGCACGGTTTCGGGGTCCTCCCGGGTGGTGCACGCATATATTCTTCCTTGCCGAGATGTGGGACGCCCTACCGCGCGTTTTTTTGGGTCCTCCTCGGTTGTAGCGCCGAATCAAGTAAATGAGTCGTCAAATCACGAAAGACCACCTTTCCCGCCGAGTACATCAGTGAAGCACGGTGGCTAGCTAGTTGGGCTAGTGCGACCGATTAGCTAGGCCGCCGCCACATTTGTTTTTTCACCTTTTTTATCTCCTTACCGGCAGGTAAATTTAAATATCCACCGCGACATCGCTCTAGTCTTTGGGTGCGGCAAGCGCGGCAGGATTTTTAATTTTTTGATTGACGGGAGCAGGTGCGGCAGGATTTTTAATTTTTTGATTGACGGGAGCAGGCGTGGCAATAATTAGTCACGATGACTCCGCCTGTAAAACCCACTACTCCCTGATGTGAGAAGTCGTCGACTGGTGTTTTCCCATGGTGAAAACCTAAAGATTCCCCGCTCCTCGGCTGGCTCCCTCCACCTTCCCATAGATTGCATTGCCTTTCAGCCGTTTCACCCCCTTTGCTTCCTCTCCCCATTGCTTCTACCTAGTGCCATGGTGGCGCAGCAGATCATAGAGTCTGAGGTGAGGCGCCTGACATAGGAGCTCGAGGCCAAGGATGCGGAGCTCAGGGCCAAGGACGTGGAGCTCCGTGAGCTCAAGGAGGAGAGGAGTGCCATGCTCCTCCGTTATGTGCGGGAGTTCACGGAGCTTCAAAAGCGGCAGGTGTCCACCAGAAAGATGCTTGAGGCATCGGCGGCGTTGCCGCAGAAAGCGGGAGATATGATAGGCCGTCAGGGGAGCCGGCTGGAGCGCGAGCTGGCCGATCATGACGAGGTCCAGGATCGCCTCAGCCACTTGGTGGACCAAGTTGCCACGCACGTGTTGCGGCTGCGGGATGCCTACCATCGTGCCAGCATGACCATGCCGGCCGTCGGGCTAAACCCGTTCGACCACCCCGCCGACTTCAATGAGCTGCGGCTTCCTGACCTGGTCTCCTTCTTCACCTATATCTCCGAGGAGCTGAGCCGTTTCCGCGCGATGGTGGGGGCGGAGCTGGACAAGGAGGGGTTGTGGGCTGCTGTCGTCGTTGCCGAGCGAATCCTCTCACGGCTCCGTCACCAGAATCCATTCGTGCCATTGGACGCCATCTTTGACGAGCCGGCTCCCGTCGACCGGGAGTGGGCTCTACGGGCCGTTGCACCCTACATCACCAACGCCATGCGCCTCGAGAAGCAGAGGGACTTCAGTGGTGTTTAGGTGTCCTCTGCATGGGCATGTCCATGTCTCGGCGCAACATGACCGTTGGATCAAACTCAGACGGTGCAGATCAGTCACTGTAGCACAAAGCGTGTGGGTTTGTTTGGTTGCATTCTCATCTTAATATAGTTGTTCCCTCTTCGTGTATTTATGTTAACCTACTAGTGTGGACTCATGCACCCTTCATGCAGTCTACCAAACACACAAAAGTGGGTCGAGAAGGGAACTTTTGCTCCCATCCCATGAACCCTTCATACACCCTGCCTAACACTGAGTCGTCGTGCTTCATATGGTTCATGTTTAGTGGAGTACTGTAGCACCGTACTCTCCGTGCGCTGTAGACCTAGTTCTGTTAACATTGATCTCACCGTTCATTCTCGACTGGACAGTCAAAAAAGCGGTACTATGTTACATTACTGTTCATATGGTTCACATGCGCACAACATCATTTGTTATCGTCAACAAGATTATGTAGTACTGACGTATGAACCACTGCACATGCCTAGTAGTAGGAGCAATGTGTATGTTTAAGTGGCTACCGTGTTTCGCACTCCTTCATCATAAGAGTGGAAACACTTGATGTAATCATTTTTTTTCTTCAGAAAAAACATTGGACTCGCTCTACCGTGCGGATCCTCCTCGACGGTCGTCGAGAACTTTGCTACCCACTTTCGCCGATGTGTGGGACAACCATCATTAGGGTCCACCAGCCATGCAGTAAATTACTCCATAGTAGAGTGCCCTGAAGGAAATATGCCCTAGAGGCAATAATAAAGTTACTATTTATTTCCTTATTTCATGATAAATGTTTATTATTCATGCTAGAATTGTATTAACCGGAAACATAATACATGTGTGAATACATAGACAAACAGAGTGTCACTAGTATGCCTCTACTTGACTAGCTCGTTGAATCAAAGATGGTTAAGTTTCCTAGCCATAGACATGAGTTGTCATTTGATTAACGGGGTCACATCATTAGAGAATGATGTGATTGATTTGACCCATTCCGTTAGCATAGCACTCGATCGTTTAGTTTGTTGCTCTTGCTTTCTTCATGACTTATACATGTTTCTATGACTATGAGATTATGCAACTCCCGTTTATCGGAGGAACACTTTGTGTGCTACCAAACGACACAACGTAACTGGGTGATTATAAAGGTGCTCTACAGGTGTCTCCAAAGGTACTTGTTGGGTTGGCGTATTTCGAGATTAGGATTTGTCACTCCGATTGTCGGAGAGGTATCTCTGGGCCCTCTCGGTAATGCACATCACTTAAAGCCTTGCAAGCATTGCAACTAATGAGTTAGTTGCGGGATGATGTATTACGGAACGAGTAAAGAGACTTGCCGGTAACGAGATTGAACTAGGTATTGGAATACCGATGATCGAATCTCGGACAAGTAACATACCGATGACGAAGGGAACAACATATGTTGTTATGCGGTTTGACCGATAAAGATCTTCGTAGAATATGTAGGAACCAATATGAGCATCCAGGTTACGCTATTGGTTATTGACCGGAGACGTGTCTCGGTCATGTCTACATAGTTCTCGAACCCGTAGGGTCCGCACGCTTAAGGTTCGGTGACAATCGTAATTAGGTTTTTTTTTGTTTTTTGATGTACCGAAGGTTGTTCGGAGTCCCGGATGTGATCACGGACATGACGAGGAGTCTCGAAATGGTCGATACATAAAGATTGATATATTGTAAGCCTATATTTGGATATCGGAATCGTTCCGGGTGAAATCGGGATTTTACCGGAGTACCAGGGGGTTACCGGAACCCCCCAGGGGTTAATGGGCCTACATGGGCCCTAAGGGAGAAGTGGAGGGCCGGCCAGGGCAGGCCGCGCACCCCCTCCCCCCTTGTCCGAATAGGACAAGGAAGGGGGGGGGGCGGCGCCCCCTTTCCTCTTTCCCCCTTCCACTTTCCTTCTTCAACAAGGCAAGAGGGGGAGTCCTACTCCCGGTGGGAGTAGGACTCCTCGAGGCGCACCCCTAGGGGCCGGCCGCACCTCCCCCTCCCTCCTTTATATACGGGGGCAAGGGGGCACCCCATTAGACACAAGTTGATCTTCGTGATCGTTCCTTAGCTGTGTGAGGTGCCCCCTTCCACCATATTCCACCTCGGTCATATCGTAGCGGTGCTTAGGCGAAGCCCTGCGTCAGTAGAACATCATCACCGTCATCATGCCGTCGTGCTGACGAAACTCTCCCTCAACACTCGGCTGGATCGGAGCTCGAGGGAAGTCACCGAGTTGAACGTGTGTAGAACTCGGAGGTGTCGTACGTTCGGTACTTGGATCGGTCGGATCGGAAAGACGTACGACTACTTCCTCTACGTTGTGTCAACGCTTCCGTTGCTGGTCTACGAGGGTACATAGACAACACTCTCCCCTCTCGTTGCTATGCATCACCATGATCTTGCGTGTGGGTAGGAATTTTTTTGAAATTACTACGTTCCCCAACAGTGGCATCCGAGCCAGGTTTTATGCGTTGATGTTATGCACGAGTAGAACGCAAGTGAGTTGTGGGCGATATAAGTCATACTGCTTACCAACATGTCATACTTTGGTTCGGCGGTATTGTTGGATGAAGCGGCCCGGACCAACATTACGCGTACGCTTACGCGAGACTGGTTTCACCGCCGTGCTTTGCACACAGGTGGCTGGCGGGTGTCAGTTTCTCCAACTTTAGTTGAACCGAGTGTGGCTGCGCCCGGTCCTTGCGAAGGTTAAAACAACACCAACTTGACAAACTATCGTTGTGGTTTTGATGCGTAGGTAAGAACGGTTCTTTCTAAGCCCGTAGCAACCACGTAAAACTTGAAACAACAAAGTAGAGGACGTCTAACTTGTTTTTGCAGGGCATGTTGTGATGTGATATGGTCAAGACATGATGCTATATTTTATTGTATGAGATGATCATGTTTTGTAACCGAGTTATCGGCAACTGGTAGGAGCCATATGATTGTCGCTTTATTGTATGCAATGCAATCGCCCTGTAATGCTTTACTTTATCACTAAGCGGTAGCGATAGTCGTTGAAGCATAAGATTGGCGAGACAACAACGATGCTACTATGGAGATCAAGGTGTCGCGCCGGTGACGATGGTGATCATGACGGTACTTCGGAGATGGAGATCACAAGTACAAGATGATGATGGCCATATCATATCACTTATATTGATTGCATGTGATGTTTATCTTTTATGCATCTTATCTTGCTTTGATTGACGGTAGCATTATAAGATGATCTCTCACTAAATTTCAAGATAAAAGTGTTCTCCCTGAGTATGCACCATTGCCAAAGTTTGTCGTGCCCAGACACCACGTGATGATCGGGTGTGATAAGCTCTACGTCCATCTACAACGGGTGCAAGCCAGTTTTGCACACGCAGAATACTCAGGTTAAACTTGACGAGCCTAGCATATGCAGATACGGCCTCGGAACACTGAGACCGAAAGGTCGAGCGTGAATCATATAGTAGATATGATCAACATTTATGGTTTAGTTGATTTGGATCACGTGATCACTTAGAAGATTAGAGGGATGTCTTTGTAAGTGGGAGTTCTTAAGTAATATGAATAATTGAACTTTAATTTATCATGAACTTAGTCCTGATAGTATTTGCATATCTATTTTGTAGATCAATAGCTCGCGTTATTGCTTCCCTATGTTTTATATGTGTTCCTAGAGAAAACTAAGTTGAAAGATGATAGTAGCAATGATGCGGACTGGGTCCGTGATCTGAGGATTATCCTCATTGCTGCACAGAAGAATTATCTCCTTAATGCACCGCTAGGTGACAGATTCCAGGAGCAGATGCAGACGTTATGAACGTTTGGCTAGCTCAATATGATGACTACTTGATAGTTTAGTGCACCATGCTTAAATGGCTTAGAATCGGGACTTCAAAGACATTTTGAACGTCATGGACCATATGAGATGTTCCAGGAGTTGAAGTTAATATTTCAAGAAAATACCCGAGTTGAGAGATATGAAGTCTCCAACAAGTTCTATAGCTAAAAGATGGAGGAGAATAGCTCAAGCAGTGAGCATGTGCTTAGATTGTCTGGGTACTACAATCGCTTGAATCAAGTGGGAGTTAATCTTCCAGATAAGATAGTGATTGAGAGAATTCTCTAGTCACCATCACCAAGTTAGTAGAACCTCGTGATGAACTATGATATGCAAGGGATAACGGAAACGATTCCCAAGCTCTTCATAATGCTGAAATCAATGAAGGTAGAAATCAAGAAAAATATCAAGTGTTGATGGTAGACAAGACCACTAGTTTCAAGAAAAGGGCAAAGGAAAGAAGGGGAACTTCAAGAAGAACGGCAAGCAAGTTGCTGCTCAAGTGAAGAAGCCCAAGTCTGGTCCTAAGCCTGAGACTAAGTGCTTCTACTGCAAAGGGACTGGTCACTGGAAGCGGAACTGCCCCAAGTATTTGGCGGATAAGAAGGATGGCAAAGTGAACAAAGGTATATTTGATATACGGATTATTGATGTGTATTTTACTAGTGTTCGTAGCAACCCCCCGGTATTTGATACTGGTTCAGCTGCTAAGAGTAGTAACTCGAAACGGGAGTTGCAGAATGAACAGAGACTAGTTAAGGGTGAAGTGACGATGTGTGTTGGAAGTGCTTCCAAGATTGATATGATCATCATCGCACACTCCCTATACTTTCGGGATTAGTGTTGAACCTAAATAAGTGTTATTTGGTGTTTGCATTGAGCATGAATATGATTTGATCATGTTTATTGCAATACGGTTATTCATTTAAGTAAGAGAATAAATTGTTGTTCTGTTTACATATATGGTTACACACCCAATGAAAATGGTTCGTTGGATCTCTATCATAGTGATACACATATTCATAATATTGAAACCAAAAGATGCAAAGTTAATAGTGATAGTGCAACTTATTTGTGGCACTGCCGTTTAGGTCATATTGGTGTAAAGCGCATGAAGAAACTTCATGCTGATGGACTTTTGGAATCACTTGATTATGAATCAGTTGATGCTTGCGAACCATGCCTCATGGGAAAGATGACTAAGACTCCGTTCTCCGAAACAATGCAGCAAAGAACAGATTTGTTGGAAATCATGCATACTAATGTATGTGGTCCGATGAATATTGAAGCTCGTGGCAGGTATCGTTATTTTCTGATCTTCACAGATGATTTGAGCAGATATGAGTATATCTACTTGATGAAACACAAGTCTGAGACATTTGAAAAGTTCAAAGAATTATAGAGTGAAGTGGAGAATCATCGTAACAAAATAAAAGTTTCTACGATATGATCGCAGAAGTAAAATATTTGAGTTACGAGTTTGGCCTTCAGTTAAAACAATGTGAAATAGTTTCACTACTCACGCTACCTGGAACACCACAGTGTAATGGTGTGTCCGAACCTCGTAACCGTGCTTTATTAGATATGGTGCAATCTATGACGTCTCTTACTGATTTACCGCAATCATTTTGGGGTTATGCATTAGAGATAACTACATTCACGTTAAATAGGGCACCATCTAAATCCGTTCAGACGACACCGTATGAACTATGGTTTGGCAAGAAACCTAAGTTGTCGTTTCTTAAAGTTTGAGGTTGCAATGCTTATGTGAAAAAGTTTCAACCTGATAAGCTCAAACCCAAATCGGAGAAGTGCGACTTCATATGATACCCAAAAGAAAATGTTGGGTGCACCTTCTATCACAGATCCGAAGGCAAGATATTCATTGCTGAGAATGGATCCTTTCCAGAGAAGGAGTTTCTCTCGAAAGAAGTGAGTGGGAGGAAAGTAGAACTTGATGAGGTAACTGTACCTGCTCCCTTATTGGAAAGTAGTTCATCACAGAAATCTATTCCTGTGACTACTATACCAATTAGTGAGGAAGTTAATGATGATGATCATGTAACTTCAGATCAAGTTACTACTAAACCTCGTAGGTAAACCATAGTGATATCCGCACCAGAGTGGTACGGTAATCCTGTTCTAGAGGTCATGTTACTTGACCATGACGAGCCTACGAACTATGAGGAATCGATGATGAGCCCAGATTCCGTGAAATGGCTTGAGGCCATGAAATCTGAGATGAGATCCATGCATGAGAGAAAAGTATGGACTTTGATTGACTTTCCCAATGATCGGCGAGCTATTGAGATTAAATGGATCTTCAAGAGGAAGACGGACGCTGATAGTAGTGTTACCATCTACAAAGCTAGAATTGTCGCAAAAAGGTTTTTGACAAGTTCAAGATGTTGACTACGATGAGAGTTTCTCACTAGTATCTATGCTTAAGTCTGTCCAAATCATGTTAGCAATTGCCGCATTTTATGAAATCTGGCAAGTGGGTAAACAAAACTGCATTCCTTAATGGATTTATTAAAGAAGAGTTGTATATGATGCAACCAGAAGGTTTTGTCAATCCTAAAGGTACTAACAAAATATGCAAGCTCCAGCGATCCATCTATGGACTGGTGCAAGCATCTCGGAGTTGGAATATACGCTTTGATAAGTTGATCAAGGATCGAAAGTGAGTGGGAGCATGTAGGATCGAAAGTATGTCTAGAGGGGGGTGATTAGACTACTTGACCAAATAAAAACTTAACCTTTTCCCAATTTTAGTTCTTGGCAGATTTTAGCTATTGTAGGACAAGTCAAGCAATCATCACACAATTCAAGCAAGCATGCAAAGAGTATATTGGCAGCGGAAAGTAAAGCATGCAACTTGCAAGAATGTAAAGGGAAGGGTTTGGAGAATTTAAACGCAATTGGAGACACGGATGTTTTTCCCGTGGTTCGGATAGGTGGTGCTATCCTACATCCACGTTGATGGAGACTTCAACCCACGAAGGGTAACGGTTGCGCGAGTCCATGGAGTGCTCCACCCACGAAGGGTAATGGTTGCGCGAGTCCACGGAGGGCTCCACCCACGAAGGGTCCACGAAGAAGCAACCACCCACGAAGGGTCCACGAAGAAGCAACCTTGTCTATCCCACCATGGTCATCGCCCACGAAGGACTTGCCTCACTAGCGGTAGATCTTCACGAAGTAGGCGATCTCCTTGCCCTTACAAACTCCTTGGTTCAAATCCACAATCTTGTCGGAGGCTCCCAAGTAACACCTAGCCAATCTAGGAGACACCACTCTCCAAGAAGTAACAAATGGTGTGTAGGTAATGAACTCCTTGCTCTTGTGCTTCAAATGATAGTCTCCCCAACACTCAACTCTCTCTCATAGTATTTGGATTTTTTGGAAAGAAGATTTGAGTGGAAAGCAACTTGGGGAAGGCTAGAGATCAAGATTCATATGGTAGGAATGGAATATCTTGGTCTCAACACATGAGTAGGTGGTTCTCTCTCAGAACATATGAGTTGGAATTGTGTATGTGTTCTGATGGCTCTCTCCACGAATGAAGAGGAGGTGGAGGGGTATATATAGCCTCCACACAAAATCCAACCGTTACACACAGTTTTCCAATCTCGGTGGGACCGAATCAACAAACTCGGTCGGACCGAAAAGGTAATCCTAGTGACTGTTAGAGATTTTCGGTGGGACTGACATGCAACTCGGTAGGACCGATATGGTTGGGTTTGGGCATAACGTAATCTCGGTGAGACCGATTACACAAACTCGGTGAGATCGAGTTTGGTAATAAGCTAACCAGAGAGTTGGTCAGGCAAACTCGGTGGGACCGATTTGCTCTTTCGGTGAGACCGAAAAGTTACAAAAGGGAAACAAAGAGTTTACATTGCAATCTCGGTGGGACCGATTCGCTCTTTCGGTGAGACCGAAAAGTTACGAAAGGGAAATAGAGAGTTTGCAATCCCATCTCGGTGAGACCGAGATCCCTATCGGTAGAACCGAATTGCTAGGGTTTGGGAGTGGCTTATGACAAGTGAAACTCGGTGGCGCCGGATAGAAAGAATCGGTAGGACCGAGTTTGGCTTAGGGTTTAGGTCATATGTGGATATGGGAAAGTAGTTGAGGGTTTTGGAGCATATCACTAAGCACATGAAGCAAGAGGCTCATTAAGCAACACCTCATCCCTCCTTGATAGTATTGGCTTTTCCTAAAGACTCAATGTGATCTTGGATCACTAAAATATAAAATGAAGAGTCTTGAGCTTTTGAGCTTGAGCCAATCCTTTGTCCTTAGCATTTTGAGGGTTCCACTTTCACATCCATGCCATGCCAATCATTGAGCTTTCCTGAAATAGTCATCTTGGAATAGCATTAGCTCAATGAGCTATATGTTGTTATGAATTACCAAAACCACCTAGGGATAGTTGCACTTTCAGAGCATTACAACATTTCTGATAAGTATATCTGAATGACATATTGTTGATCGGAGATATTGTAGAATTATTCTGCAAAGCATAAAGGAATGTTTGAAAGGAGTTTTTCAAAGAAAGACCTCGGTGAAGCTGCTTACATATTGAGCATCGAGATCTATAGAGATAGATCAAGACGCTTGATAAGTTTTTCACTGAGTACATACCTTGACAAGATTTTGAAGTAGTTCAAAATGGAACAGTCAAAAAGGAGTTCTTGCCTGTGTTACATGGTGTGAAGTTGAGTAAGACTCAAAATTCGAGCACGGCAGAAGATAGAGAGAGAATGAAAGTCATTCCCTATGCCTCAGCCATAGGTTCTATAAAGTATGCCATGCTGTGTACCAGACCTATTGTATACCCTGACCTGAGTTTGGCAAGGGAGTACAATAGTGATCTAGGAGTAGATCACTGGACATTGGTCAAAATTATCCTTAGTGGAATAAGGATATGTTTCTCGATTATGGAGGTGACAAAAAGGTTCGTCGTAAAGGGTTACATCGATGCAGGTTTTGACACTGATCCAGATGACTCCAAGTCTCAATCTTGATACATATTGAAAGTGGGAGCAATTAGCTAGAGTAGCTCCATGCAGAGCATTGTTGACATAGAAATTTGCAAAATATGTACGGATCTGAATGTGGCAGACCCGTTGACTAAACTTCTCTCACAAGCAAAACATGATCACACCTTAGTACTCTTTGGGTGTTAATCACATAGCGATGTGAACTAGATTATTCAATCTAGTAAACCCTTTGGGTGTTGGTCACATGACGATGTGAACTATGGGTGTTAATCATATTGTGATGTGAACTATTGATGTTAAATCACATGGCGATGTGAACTAGATTATTGACTCTAGTGCAAGTGGGAGACTGAAGGAAATATGCCCTAGAGGCAATAATAAAGTTATTATTTATTTCCTTATTTCATGATAAATGTTTATTATTCATGCCAGAATTGTATTAATCGGAAACATAATACATGTGTGAATACATAGACAAACAGAGTGTCACTAGTATGCCTCTACTTGACTAGCTCGTTGAATCGAAGATGGTTAAGTTTCCTAGCCATAGACATGAGTTGTCATTTGATTAACGGGGTCACATCATTAGAGAATGATGTGATTGATTTGACCCATTCCGTTAGCATAGCACTTGATCGTTTAGTTTGTTGCTATTGCTTTCTTCATGACTTATACATGTTCCTATGGCTATGAGATTATGCAACTCCCATTTACCGGAGGAACACTTTGTGTGCTACCAAACTTCACAACGTAACTTGGTGATTATAAAGGTGCTCTACAGGTGTCTCCAAAGGTACTTGTTGGGTAGGCGTATTTCGAGATTAGGATTTGTCACTCCGATTGTCGGAGAGGTATCTCTGGGCCCTCTCTGTGTAATGCACATCACTTAAAGCCTTGCAAGCATTGCAACTAATGAGTTAGTTGCGGGATGATGTATTACGGAACGAGTAAAGAGACTTGCCGGTAACGAGATTGAACTAGGTATTGGAATACCGACGATCGAATCTCGGGCAAGTAACATACCGATGACAAAGGGAACAACGTATGTTGTTATGTGGTTTGACCGATAAAGATCTTCGTAGAATATGTAGGAACCAATATGAGCATCCAGGTTCCGCTATTGGTTATCGACCGGAGACGTGTCTCGGTCATGTCTACATAGTTCTCGAACCCGTAGGGTCCGCACGCTTAAAGTTCGGTGACGATCGTAATTAGTTTTTTTTTGATTTACCGAAGGTTGTTCGAAGTCCCGGGTGTGATCACGGACATGACGAGGAGTCTCAAAATGGTCGAGACATAAAGATTGATATATTGGAAGCCTATATTTGGATATCGGAATCGTTTTGGGTGAAATCGGGATTTTACCGGAGTACCGGGGGGTTACCGAACCCCCCCCCCCGGGAGGGGGTTAATGGGCCTACATGGGCCCTAAGGGAGAAGAGGAGGGCCGGCCAGGGTAGGCCGCACGCCCCCTCCCCCCTAGTCCGAATAGGACAAGGAAGGGGGGGGCGGCGCCCCCCTTTCCTCTTTCCCCCTTCCCATTTCCTTCTCCAACAAGGCAAGAGGGGGGAGTCCTACTCCCGGTGGGAGTAGGACTCCTCCAAGCGCACCCCTAGGGGCCGGCCGCACCTCCCCCTCCCTCCTTTATATACAGGGGCAAGGGGCACCCCATGAGACACAAGTTGATCTTCGTGATCGTTCCTTAGCCGTGTGCGGTGCCCCCTTCCACCATATTCCACCTCGGTCATATCATAGCGGTTCTTAGGAAAAGCCCTGCGTCAGTAGAACATCATCACCGTCATCACGCCATCGTGCTGACGAAACTCTTCCTCAACACTCGGCTGGATCGGAGCTCGAGGGACGTCACCGAGTTGAACGTGTGCAGAACTCGGAGGTGCCGTACGTTCGGTACTTGGATCGGTTGGATCGGGAAGACGTATGACTACTTCCTCTATGTTGTGTCAACGCTTCCGTTGCCGGTCTACGAGGGTACGTAGACAACACTCTCCCCTCTCGTTGCTATGCATCACCATGATCTTGCGTGTGCGTAGGAATTTTTTTGAAATTACTACGCTCCCCAACATGCCCAACTGCACAGTAGACTACCCCGATTGAAGCGCCGCAGTAATGCCCAATGAGTCGTCAAATCACAAAAACCCCTCCTTTCCAGCCGTAAGTTGGACGGACGAAGCAACCATCATTCCACTCTTCTCTCTCAGCTTCCTCTCTACCCAACCCTCGCTTCTCCCTCATCTTGTTCCTTATTTCTTCAAGAAAACCCCGACCTGCTTCTGCCATTGTTCTTCTCTCCCAAAGAAAGGCATGTGAGTGCATCAATGGTGTTAATTCTGGCCACGGCCCGATCTTGCATCCTTGAGACTGATCCTATAACTCCCTCTCTGTTCTTCTTTTGGGTTTGTGATTATGTTTTCTTTTATTTTATTTCTATTTGATAGTTTCTTGATGGACGTTGGAGCACCGGCCGAAGTGATGTCTATGGCTCTGGCAAAAACCGTCAAGGCTCATGGTATGAAGAAGCGCAAGCACCCCGCCGAGACTACCGCAGACAAGCTCAAAGCCATCGCCCTGTCCAAGCCCCCCTCTCCGGGACCCCTCATTAAGCAAGTCCAGGTAATATCTCTTCTCGATGATCTTTTTCTCGATCTTGATCCTGTTTTTTTATCTAAAACACAGTACTAGTACTAGTGGTACAACTTTCTGGGTGATATTGCATGTGATTTTTGTGTGCCAAATGGCGGTTCTAAATTCCTCTTTTGACCAAAACATGCGAGAGGTTGACACTGATTTCTTATAGATTACTTTCAACTACTTTATGAACATCAATGCTACCTTTGAAGAGGGTATATTTGCATCAGTAACTTGTGTTATGGATATTGCAAGTAATCCCTCTACTCTTATGCCTTTGAAGACATGTTCTAGTGTCTTTGTTCACTCATTTCTGTGTGTATGTAGTCATATATGGAGTAAAATATCGAAAATCATCATATATTTCCGAACGGAGGTAGTAATAAAATATTTGGTTTCTGTTTGAATTAGAACCAGGTCCGCGTTGGAGATGAAGTTCTCAAAGTCATGCCGTGTGAACTAGAAGACCTGAGGATGAATTCTACTGCTAAAATATCCAGCTATTGTGTCCTTGTCGCCACGTGTCCCGAACTAGTGTTTTCCTGTAGCATTGTTGTCAGGTGTGTTCTCGAGGCTGTACTTGACCACAACAATTTCATAGCTGTGCCTTCGATTATGAAGGGTGTGGTTCTTGTAAAGCTTCCCGACAAATCTGATGCGGCATGTCTTCATCATCATGTTTATGAGTGGAAAGACCACTCTGTTAGGTTCTCCAAGGTTGAGGAGATGGTGATGGTGCCGGTAGACATCTCTCACAAAGTCCATGGCCTAGTCAGTTATGCGGGGTTCATCCCATAGGTCGGTGGCAAGAAATAGTCTGCGGAGTTTAATTAGTGCAACTTTGCTTGTCTGTAGTAAGTACTATTGTTCAGTACTTGATTTGTGTTTGTGAACCCTGTATTTTTTAGTACTGCCGCTTTTGGTGTGTGGTGATTCCTGAGAACAGTCTATGTTAATGTCTGTCCACTCAATTTAGTCTGTATATTTTGAAGTATCTAGATCATATTTTTTGTGAGGACGGTTTATCAATTATGGTTACACTCCAATATCTGTATGCATTGCAGGGTTTATCGCACCCACCAGGATTTCCAGTCCCATGGATGTTTGGTCCATACAATTTGTCACGACCTTTGGACGGTCCTGCTTGTGGGAGTAGGCAGGGGGCCTGCATGCCATGCGTAGTTGGACGACCAATCTTCTGTTTAGTACTTCAACATAGTGATTTCCTGGTAAGGATTCACTCGTGTCACATCAAGTAAATCTCATTGATTTACTATCTAAATCTTATTAATTTAATGTCATGTTTTCTTTCTTTTGCTGCAATTTTACAATGCAGGTTTTTCCATGTGACATTCATCATAGAATAACCATTTGGTTTGCTCTATGATTGATATTTCTGCAGGTTTCACTTCTTATGTCGTGTCAGTAACGAAGGCAGTGTCCATCACTTATATTACTCGAAAAATTTGGATCAGTCTGTTGTTTGAGTACAAGTTGAATCCCTATGATGAACTGCAGTTTGGTTTACCAAACATGCCACAATTAGTCCTCGCGTTTAAAAGAAATGAAGAAAAAGACTGGATCATGATCACGGAGCCTAGTGAAGTTAGAAAGCTGATCATAGCAGATCAGACACGATCACCGCTATCTCGCACATTGGTACCACCTTCAGCAACAGATCGAGCACCGACAGTTGCTCTTGCACTGACATCGGTAGCAGCTCAGTCTGATCCAGCTGAGGATTGGGCACCGACTGCGTCAGTGGATCAGGCTGATCTACCGGAGGATCGGGCATCAACACCAGCACCTGCTCCGACACCGGCACCAGCTCTACAAGGAGCACCATCTCCAGCAGTAGCAGTGGCACTACCAGTCACACCGGCACGGGCACCAGCAACGGCTTCGGCACCTGCACCAACACTTGCACTTGAATCTGCTCCGGCCCGTGCAGCGGCAACGGAACCAGCAGTTGCACCGGCAATAGACTAGGCTGCAGTTCGCACTTCATATACCAAAGTCCTTACAAAAATCGACATGTCCACCTTCTTGGTAAGCATTGGCTGCCCAAGTGCCCCGTTCTTTTTTCTTTCCATGTTGTTTCACATGATTCACTGTGTTGATCTAACTGTTTGTGTATGTTTTCTTGTTTGCCAACAGAGAATTCCTAGAGCAACGAGGGAGTCGTTCAACAATCCGGGCGACTGTGGCGAAGTTCCTCTTACCATGGGCAGCCTTGGTGTGAATGAACCTGCTCAATATACCGTAAGTACAAAGGATGGTCGCATGATGATTGATGCTAAAGGATGGTCAAGGTTCAAATCTAAATCATATCTTGCAGTAGGGAATGATGTCAAAATCGAACTTTCTCGGCAAGGAGAGCTGGTCCAAATCAACTTTGAAATTCTTTAGTAGCAGCACGCAACTGCCAAACTAATCTATCCTCCGAGAGATTTTGATGTAATACTCTGGCATGGTGAAACAAGTGTCATGTGTGTATAAGTAGTATGACAGTATCATTGGTAGAATTGCAACTTTGATTGCTTGTTAGGAACTGTCACTTGATTTCATTCCAACAGCTGCCGGGCTATATTCCATTTTGTGTATTCACCTTGCGACAGCATCTAAAACCAGTGCCGTACCGACCGCTTGCAATATGAAAAGCGCTGAGGTAGAACACATGGGCCCCCAAACATGCAGGCCCACCGGCTTGTGGCCCAAAGTCCAGAACCATGAGCCTGTCTGAGTACTTCTCAACTGAACCCCCATAATGCCCGTCCGTTGCACGTAACATCAAGATGCATTCGTATGAGTATTTTATCTTGTGAGATAAAAGGATGAATGAGGGAAGGCCTTATTTGAAAATGTGGAAAGGTGTGTGGGCACCTTTTTGCAAAATTACCATAGTTTCCATCCTATCCGTCAGATATAAATCAGACGGCCTATATTGCAGGATGGCAGGCACACCATCATCACCAACTCGTCTATACCGTGTTAAAAAAACTCTATTTTTTATAATTATATATGTTATATATATTCCCCTTGATTTTTCTTATGTATAAAGTTGTGATATAAAAGATCTTTATATTTCTTTACAGAGGGAGTATCTCTCTGTCAAAAATATATTTATGTGTAACTACTTACTCTTGTCTTTCTACTTCCTTTCGTTGATATGTGGGGTATCCGGCAACGGGGTCCACGTGCCATATGCACCAAATTTGAGTGCACAACTGCACGGTAGACACACCTCGGTCGTAGCGCCGCAGTAATGCCCAATGAGCCGTCAAATCACAAAAAACCCCACCTTTCCAGCTTTAGAAGTAAGCTGGACGGGTGAAGCGACAATATTTCATTGGGCCTGAATCCCCTTCTCCCTCGTCTGCTTGTTCAGAGAAAACCCCCGCCCGTAAAAAACCCGAAGAAAACCCCCGCTCGGCGATTGCATAGGGTTTTCTCATGGAGAACCTGGTACGAATTCTTCATCCATCCCCGATAAATCCAAGTCCCTTGGTCGCGGGTACTCCTAGGATGGCAGCCGCCGCCGTTGATGCATTTTTCTTCCTACTGAATCTAGTGTGTTTCATTTGCAGGGCCCAAAGTGCGAGGACCATACAGGTTTCTGCACCCTTAGCGAGATGCCACACTTGTTCCTTCTCAACCTAACACAGGATTTTAAAACGCGCACAGTATGTTCCTCGAATCCTCTTTTCTATCCGGGAGGGTGGGTTTTTTTGAACATGCTGTCGACTAATTTGGAAATTTGGATTGCTATATTTGGATAAAAGGTACTAGTACCATGGTCAACACAGACGTGAAGGAGGAAATTATTTCTAGATTTGGATATGGGGAATACATTGTGTTCTCATATTTGTCGGCATTCTGGGAACGGGTGTCCCCAGACTTGCCTGCCTGCGGCCGGCGGCGTGGCTCAAGTGGGGGCCCAGTGCGGCCCATCTTCATCAACGCAAGCTCAAGACCCTCGCGAGGGGCCAAGCCTCACGGGGCGAACGACAGGAAGCTTCCTTAGAGGCAGCCTCATCAGGCAGGCTCGCGAGGAGGCGGAGAGATCAAGGCAGGGGTACCTCGCAAGGATCCCATCACGCAAGCCATGACGATCAAGGCCAGACGGGCACCAGGCGGGCGCCGGCCTGCACAGGGTCCTTGTTTCCCCTTTGGTGCAAAGGGGGCAAGCACAGGCCAAGGTATCAGGCAAAAGCTACCATTCCGGTGCAACGAGACCAAGACCAGCCGGACGGAGGTCACCGTGGAGCCCAAGACGGCGTCATCACAAGTGCTTTTGGCAGCCGAAGACCACCTTTGGTCAGGATAACTTGTACTAGATGTTCCCCTTCAAAATGGCCAATTGTTGGCACACTTCCCACTCAATTATTCGGGGAGAGGCTGTAAGTGCATCTAGTGCCCCTTAGTGATTTTGGTGTATTGAAGACTTATAGGTTAAGGGACTAATGCGTTTGTGAGTGTACACAGGTCTATAAGTCTATGAGGAGTTTGATATTTACAGAGAAAGTCGACCCCTAAAAATGAAGTTCTTCGACTGAAGACTTTGGATCACTGAAGACTTTCTGAAGACTTTGAAAATGAAGAAATTGGTGTGACCTTGCAGACTTGGTATTCGTTCAAGGAACATGAAGCGTGAAGACTTTTGTTTTCGTAGTTTCATTTTCTCTTTCTTGAGTCATAGGAAACACCGTACTGTTAAAGGGGGTCGAGGAAATACTAAGGAAAAATTTCCATGTGATGCTCAACTCAAAATCCTACACCTACCAATCCCTTCGAGTGAAGCCATTGGAAATCTCATACAGTTTAGTCAATTTCTTCAGTGACAGAGACGAAGTTCTTATGGTCTCTGAGGAATTTGTCCTGACTGAGGAGTTAGGAATTCGCCAGTGCGGATTGCCTACACAGTGAGGAACATGATAGCCCTGAGGATTTTGCTACTCAAAATTCCGACCGTTGTTGTGCTATGCGCCAGCTGTCCCAAAATATCTATCCACCTAACGGTCATATCATTGAAGGGCATTTATGTCTTATCATGTCGGGCTGCTCCCTAGGCTATAAATAGCCGCCCCCCTACAACCACTAGTTGGTTGGCTGCTCCGAGAGAAACTGACACTTGTCATTTGAGAGCAACCCATCCTCCGAGGACTTTGAGCGAAAATCATCAAGTGAGGAAAAACCCAAAACCCAAACACCTACAAACCCCAAGTGATTGAGCATCACTGACGATATTGATCCTGCGTGGATCCGACGCTTATTACCTTTGAAGACTGTGCTTCTTCCAGATGGTTAGGCGTCATGGTCTAGAGCATCCAAGAGGAATTGTGGATCATCGAGTGACCAAGTTTGTGAAGGTTTGGAAGTCACCTGAAGACTTACCACGAGTGATTGGAAGAGGTCTGTGTGACCTTAGTTCAAGCAGAATACGGTGAGGACTGGGTGTCTTGAGCTGCGAGTTCAGGACTGGGTGTCCGGGACTGTGTGTCCTCGAGTTTAAATACTCAGCCGCTCCAACCAGACGTACAACTGAGACAGCAGTTGGAACTGGTCTACCAAATCATTGTCTTCACCAAGCTCACTGGTTCCATTTCCTCAACTCTTTCATTTCCTCATAATTGAGTTGTGTACTTGTTCATATCTGTGTTTGAAGACTTTGACTGAAGACTTTCTCAATTTCCTCAGTTCAATTTCTTCAGTCTGTTTGTCTTCATCCTGTGTTATACTGTGCCTACGTTTCCTGTACTCTGTGCCTGTCTTCATTTCATTATGATGACTATGCTTGTATTCCGTTATGTTTACTGTTGAGCACTTCTTCCACTGCTAGTAGTTCTTTGCTAAGGAATTTCCTCACCGGCAAATTCCTCATTGAAGAATTTCATAAAAATCGCCTATTCACCCCCCTCTAGTCGATATAACGCATTTTCAATTGGTATCAGAGCAAGGTACTCCCTTGTTCTGTGTGATTTTGGTTTAACCGCCTGGAGTTTTAGTTATGTCGACCGCAGGTATGATCAAGGTCTCTGCTGGGTGTCCTACCTTCGATGGGACGGACTACCCCTACTGGAAGAATAAGATGCGAATGCATCTTGAGGCAATTGATAACGATCTCTGGTATGTTGTGGAAAATGGTGTTCCCTCAGTCACACCTTCTCTGAATGCTGCTGATGTGAAGAGATTCAAGCAACTCGACTCTCAAGCGAAGAATATCATATGTGGCCATCTGAGCAAAGGACAGTATGGCAGAGTGAGTGCTTTGGAGATAGCGAAGCTTATCTGGGACAGGTTGTCCAAAGTGAATGAAGGAGTCTCAACATAGCGTGACTCTTGAGTTGATGTTCTTCGCAATCTCTTCAACCGCTTCAAAAGACTCGACAATGAAAATGTTCAACAAACCTTCGATCGCCTCACTGACATCTCAAATGAGCTTCAAGCACTTGGTGCCACTGACATCATCGACCATGAGGTGGTGAAGAAATTGCTGAGATCGCTTGATTCCTCATTTGACACTCTGGCATTGATGATACAAGAACGTGTTGATTACAAGTCACTTGATCCCGCTGATATTCTCAAAAGGCTGAATACTCATGAGTTCCAACTTGCTGAAAAGAGAGATCTCTATGGTACTAGCTATGGAAGATCACGTGCACTGGAGGCCAAGGCAGTATCTGAATCCGAAGATGAAGACTCTGGTAGCAGCCTTGGTGATCCTGAAGAACTAACCCATGATCTAGCACTGCTCGTGAAGAAGTTCCAAAAGTTCTCAAGACGTGGTCACCTTGGAAGATCCTCAAGGAGCAATGATTCCTCATCCGGTGACTACAAGAAGAGGCTCTGTCACAAATGCAAGAAACCTGGACATTTCATTCAAGAGTGTCCTTAGTGGGAAAAGGAATCAAAGAAGAAGAAATACAAGGATTACAGTTCTGATGATGCGAAGAAAAAGAAGAAATCCACAAAATCTTCATCATCAAAATCCTCAAAGTCTTCATACCACAAGAAGAGCAGCTCCAAGAAGGCCAGGGCATTCATTGGCAAGGAAATGGACTTTGAGGCTGAACCTGAAGAGAATGAGGAAGAGGAGAGATCTGAGGAGTCCGAATCCCGAGTGGCGAGCCTAGCTCTCGCTACTGCATTCGTCAGCAAGTCTATCTTCAACACCAAAGAAAATGACCTCACCAACAATGCTGATGAAAGCGATGATGACTACGCTCCCACCTATTGCTTCATGGCAAAGGGTGCCAAGGTACTCAAATATACCTCCTCTGAATCTAGTGATGATGAATCTGATGAAAACCTTAAGCCCAGCTATTCTAAACTTGCTAAGATTGCTATAAAACAACAAAGGGCTTTAGAAAAGGTTCAAAACATGCTAGACAAAAGTGATGATATGTTGGGTGAAGAAATGGATCACACTGAAACTTTGACTGAAAATATTCAGAGACTTCAGTCCAAGCTTAACAATCTTCAAAGTCATCATAACACTCTCTTATCGGATCATGAGAAGCTTTCTTATGAATTTCTTCAAAGAAAGCAAGACCTTGAGAAGTTAAGAGTGAGTTATGAAGTTCTTCAGAAGGAGCGCGATTCATTACTTGCTCAACAAATCAACACTTCTTAGGAAGAATTTGTTCCTCCATGTTTGAAATGCATTAAACGTGAATCTGATAATTCTTCACCTGAATGTTCAAATGCTGCTAATGTTTCAAATTCTTCACATGCCTCTTCTATTACTAATTCCTCATCTGAGGACATTGCTAGTATCATTGATGATGCAGGGTTGAAGGAATTGTACATGACAGGCATGTACAAAAGCCTCAAAGGGCATCAGACTCTTTGTGATGTGCTTAAAAAGCAGATCCTCAACAGGAACCCTAGGAAATAGGGTATTGCCTTTGAGAGGAAACTCAATGCTAATGGTACATATTGGAAGCTTGAGCAATACCCCAAAACTACATGGGTTGCTGCAAAGGGACCTCCAGTTGATCCATCTAACCTATCTGGATATGCATGTTAATCTCCTCATTCTGATGATGAGTCATTTGACTCCAACTACAAACTATTCAAAAATCAGAATGGTGAAGTATTTGCTAGATATGTTGGCACTAACTGCAGGAACGGTCGCCCTATGAAGAAAATCTGGGTTCCCAAAAGATGCCTTGAAAATCTTCAGGTGAATGTCATCATGACGCCACCTGTGAAGAAAAGGAACCCCAGATCAAATGCTTCATATGGACCAAATTCTTCATATGGATCCAAGTCCTCATACGGACAAAACTCCTCACATGGATCATATTCCTCAAAAGGATCAAAGTCCTCATATGAAAATCATCGTACTAACCCGTCTGTTTCGCAGGGAAGATCTAAGGATTATGGATATGTGCATTATTCTTCAAATTATTATGTCCATAAGTCCTCGAAGAATTTATCTGCTTACTCTTATGCTTATTCTAACCCCTCTTATGTGAAATGACATGGACTGGCTTCTATGCCATCCTTCTCGTATCGAGCTCGCAGAATGATGAACTCTTTCCACCCCTTCAGATGTGGGTGGTGAAGAAAAGGAACTAATCTCTTCTGCAGGGTCAGGTCTCCAGACGTACGTAATCGTCTGAAGAATTTGATGGAGACCTGAGTATGCCTGATAGGACGCAGGCTAATCATGAAGAAATGAACTTTCATTTCTCACGTCCTCATATTGCTTTATCTGTTCTTTTGCTTGATGAAATTGATCTGATGAATTGATGTCATATTCTTCACCGATGAAGTATATGAGTTTGTAAGCTGCACTAATTCATCTGCAGGATGATCAACCCAAAGCCACTGAATGGGTCCTCGATAGTGGATGTACAAACCACATGACTGGTGACAAGAATCTATTGATGGATGCTCCATTATCTCCATCGCATCTGAAGCATATCATCTTTGCTGACAAAGGCAAAAGTCAGGTATTGGGTCTAGGTAAGGTTGCGATCACAAAGGATCGACACATGGACAAAGTCATGCTTGTTGAGTCCTTAGGATACAACCTTATGTCTGTCTCAATGCTTTGTGATCTTGATATGGTTGTTGTCTTTGGCAAGTACCGTTGTGTTGTGGTTATGGAAGCTAACAATTCCAAAGTCTTCGAAGGCTTTAGGAGAGGAGACCTGTATATTGTTGATTTCTCTACAGGACCACAACCAGCCATGTGCTTACTTGCAAAAGCTTCAGAAGGCTGGCTCTAGCATCGACGACTTGTTCATGCAGGCATGAGGAATTTGCACACGCTTGCGAAGAAGAAGAATGTCATTGGCATCGAGAATGTCAAATTTCTCAAGGATCACCTATGTGGAGCCTATGAAGCTAGGAATATGATGAAGGCCAAGCATCCAGCGAAGACTATCATGACCACCACTCGCCCATTTGAATTGCTTCACATGGATCTCTTTGGTCCTAATCATTATTCTGCTATTTCAAATGAAGCATCTCAATATGGCTTTGTTATTGTTGATGATTATTCTCGCTACACATGGGTACACCTTGTTACTTACAAACATGAAGTGCAGGAAGTCTTCAAACGATTTTCCTCGAGGGCTTCAACCAACTTTGGTGTGAAGATCAAGCACATCAGAAGTGACAATGCCACTGAGTTCAAGAACTCTGGTCTCGATGACTATCTTGATGAACTTGGTATTACTCATGAGTTATCTGCTCCTTATACTCCTCAGCAGAATGGCGTCGTGGAGCATAAGAACAGGACTCTTGCTGAGATGGCTTGCACTATGCTTGATGAATACAAAACACCTCATCAGTTCTGGACTGAGGCAATTGATACTGCATGCCACATCATCAACAGAGTATATCTTCACAAATTCTTCAAGAAGACTGCCTATGAGCTCCTCACTGATAAGAAACCCAATGCAAGTTATTTCAAAGTCTTCGGTGCTAAATGTTGGATTAGAGATCCTCATCACAACTCAAAATTTGCACCGAAAGCACATGAAGGGTTTATGCTTGGTTACGGAAAGGACTCGCACACCTACAGAGTCTTCAACAACGTTCTTCACAAGGTTGTTGAAACTGTAGATGTGTGGTTCGATGAAACTAATGGCTCGCAAAGAGAGCACCTACCTACTGTGATAGATGAACCATCACCTGAGGAAACTATCAAGTTCAAGGCTATTGAGGATGTCATTCCCACTGAAGAATCTGCTAAAGAATTCATTCCAGAACATGAAGAATGTCGAGCTAATGCACCTGAAGAAAATGCTGAAGAAAATGGTGCTGAAGAAAACACGGATCAAATTCTTCAACGGCAACCAGCTCATCCTCACATTGCAAAAGAAGTGCAAGTTGAAAAGTTCATCAATGACATCAAAGTGCCAGGTCCTCTCACACGCTCAAAAGCTTCACATTTGTCTAACTTTTGTGGGCACTATGCTTTTGTCTCTATTACAGAGCCCACTAAGGTAGATGAAGCATTTCTGGAGCCTGAGTGGATTCAGGCCATGCAAGAAGAATTACATCAGTTCGAGCTCAACAATGTCTGGGAACTGGTCAAACGTCCAGATCCTCGCAAGCACAATATCATCGGCACAAAGTGGATCTACCGCAACAAGCAAGATGAAAATGGCCTTGTGGTGAGGAATAAGGCACGACTTGTAGCTCAAGGCTACACACAGGTAGGAATTGATTTCGATGAAACTTTTGCACCTGTTGCTAGACTTGAGGCTATTCGCATATTACTTGCTTATGCTAACCATCATGATATCACTTTATATCAAATGGATGTGAAAAGTGCATTCCTCAATGGTAAGCTTGAGGAAGAAGTATATGTTGCTCAACCCCCAGGTTTTGAAGATCCAAAGAATCCTGACAAAGTCTTCAGACTCAACAAGGCCCTCTATGGCCTCAAGCAGGCCCCACGGGCGTGGTATGATACTTTGAAGGAATTACTCATGACAAAAGGCTTCAAACCCGGTTCACTCGACCCTAGTCTTTTCACTAAATCTTATGATGGTGAATTGTTTGTGTGCCAAATATATGTTGATGATATTATCTTTGGTTGTACTGACCAACGTTATAGTGATGAATTTGCCTATATGATGAGTGAAGAATACCAAATGTCTATGATGGGAGAGTTGAAATTCTTCTTAGGTCTTCAAATTCATCAACAACGCAATGGCATATTCATATCTCAGGAGAAATACCTCAAGGATGTACTGAGGAAATTCGGCATGCAAGATTGCAAAGGCGTCAAAATTCCTATGCCCACAAATGGCCATCTGTGCACTGATGAAAATGGTGTTGACTTCGATCATAAGGTATACCGCTCCATGATTGGTTCTTTATTGTACTTATGTGCATCTAGGCCAGATATAATGCTTAGTGTTTGCATGTGTGCCCGATTTCAAGCTACACCGAAGGAATCACACCATAAGGCTGTGAAGCATATTCTTCGATATCTAGCTCACACACCAACACTTGGATTATGGTACCCAAGGGCTCGGTTTTTGATCTCATTGGATATTCTAACTCTGACTATGCTGGTGATCGTGTGGACTGCAAGTCAACATCTGGTACATGTCATTTCCTCGGACGATCTTTGGTCTGTTGGTCCTCGAAGAAACAGAACTGCGTATCACTATCTACTGCTGAAGCTGAGTATATTGCCGTTGGTTCTTGCTTTGCCCAATTGCTATGGATGAAGCAAACTCTCAAGGACTACGGTGTCAACATGAAGAATGTGCCTCTCTTCTGTGACAATGAGAGTGCCATCAAGATTGCTCACAACCCAGTTCAGCACTCGAAGACAAAGCACATTCAGATTCGTCATCATTTTCTTCGTGATCGTGTGTTGAAGGGCGACATTTCTATTGAGCATGTGAAGACTGAAGAACAGCTAGCCGATATCTTCACAAAGCCCTTGGATGAGAAGAGATTTAGTAAGTTGCGGTGTGAGCTAAATATCCTAGAATCTTCGAATGTTCTTTGAAAAGGACACTCATCCTAACACTTATGCAAAATTGATGACTTAGATGTGCAACACATGGAGAAACGTTTTTCTTCAATTCAATGAAGAACAACACTCTTAGTGTGAAGAAATTAACAAAGAATTTGATTCTCAGAACCCTACGATAATTGTGCGCGGTGTCTGAAATCATCATTCTTATACGGTGGGTCACGCCACCACCAAAAGTTGAAATTCCTCAATTATTCATATTCTTCAACTTTGTATTGTCTTCACTACTTCCGTCGTTTTTTCTTCGTTGGCTATATATATATAAGTTTATGTCCTCTACAGCATTCACTTATTGCTAATTCTTCAAGTTGGTTTTTCTGCTAAGTGAATGTGATCGTACCCTTCCCCCTCTATGCTATACTCAACCCAATCTATTCACAAATTCTTCATGTGCGTTCTATTTTGAAACTCGTTCAGAATCTTCACTGTGTCCTTGTCAGCTGAAGAAATTGCGAACGGAACTTTAAAACCTATCTTACCAAAATTTTCGGCTTTGCCGCTCAAACCGTTCCGCATCCCACGTTATACTTATCCACTCACCCACGATCGCACACGATCTCCACCTCTCAGTACGTGGATGACACATGTCAAGCGAATGAGAAGGGTCAGGGGCATGTTCGTCCAATTTCTTCGGGCGAGCAGTTTTTCACCGTGGCTATAAATACCCCTCCGTCCCTTCCTCACTTCTTTTACTCCGCTCGACCTCTCTCTCCAACTCGAGCTTCTCAAACCCTAGCGCCACCGCTACTTCATCGCCGCCGGTGAGTAAGAGCTTCACTGCCTCGACCTCGTCGCCGACCTACTCACGCCGACCGCGGAAATCTTCACTCGGCCGCCACCGTAGCCGTCTTCCTCCGCCGAGTTAGGGCGTGGAAGATCTACACAGACGAACTTCATCTCTACACCTCACCGTTCGTCGTGTTCTTCGTCCAGGGTAATTAAAAGTTACTTTTACTACCCTCGTTGATTCGAATGATTATCTACAAAATCTTCAAAAGTGTTTTTCTTCATAGCTTCACACACTAAACACCTCACAAGTCATCTATTCTTGATTCGTTTCTCTAAGCATCATTTTTCTTCAAGATTCCTCAATTGTGTGGATCTTTGATCTATACAACTCTGTAACCTAAGACAAAGAACGCTTAGTGAAATTCTTCAAGACTCATCTGGTCAAATTCCTCAAACTTGTTCTTTTTGAAAAACCCTCTGAGAACGCATATGACCTCTCCAAATTCCTCGCAACTATACTCTGTTCACAGGTACACATGTCAGCTGCTGAATCACTATGTTCTCATCAACCTAACTCATTTGCAGCGTTCCTCGAAGAAAAGTTGCATACTTCTTCAGAGAATTCAATTGTCCAAATTCCTCAACTGAAGAAAATGGCTGACGGTAAGAAGCCACAGAAGGGAGGAAAGAGGCCTGAGGTCAATACAACGTTTGAGATCCCTGATGAAATATATGCTGGGTACTGCACACCTACTGAGGAAACCAAGAATGAGCGCAAGGTGCGCATTCAGAAAATAGAAAGGAGATGGGCAAGAGAGTGGAGGGAGTACAGGTATGTAACTCCAAAGTACATGAAGAAATTCGCACTCAATCCTCCATGCCCAAGAGCTCCATTGGCACCTGGCCAAATCGCTGATCCCACCAGCCTCACGCGCGATGAGGACTATATTGATGAATGGGCCAAGCACCAAGCCAAGTTGGCTAAGCAAGCCAAAGAAGCAGTGAGGAAATTCAATGAAGATTCTGCTGTTGTTGTTGCCTTTGCTGTCAAGCCAAAGAAGGCTATGTCAAAGAAGCCTGCTCGCAGGCCAAGTGCTTCACCAACAATGCCCTCAAGGCCAAGTTCCTCAACAATGCCCTCACGGCCAGAATCCTCAATGCCCTCACGGCCAATTCCTCATGCCGCTCCTGTTCCTCCAAAGTCCTCAGCTCCTCCGCCTAAGCCCTCAGCTGTTCCGACAAAATCCTCAGCACCTGTGCATCTCGCCTCGTGCCAAAGGACTACAGGCATCTCCATTGCCTCGGGTGTCTCAGCTAGTTCCTCAACTGCACCAAGTTCCTCAGCTGGCCCCTCACTGCTGAAGACAAAGGCCACTGCTGGACGAGGTCCTCGCCCAAGTCCTCAAGAGAAACAAGTCGCTTTCCAAGTGCC
The DNA here is from genome assembly GCF_003073215.2 of Triticum urartu. Classification (NCBI taxonomy): domain Eukaryota; kingdom Viridiplantae; phylum Streptophyta; class Magnoliopsida; order Poales; family Poaceae; genus Triticum; species Triticum urartu. Next base: position 211,475,236 of record NC_053028.1, on the reverse strand, counting down.
ATCTGAAGAAGACGAAGCTGATGATGATGAACTTGCAAAAATATCAGAGATAGGCAAGTCAGGGCCACTAGAGCCAAAGGAACAGGGGTGCCACTGCTTTTGGATCCCAAGTTGATCCTCGACTACATTGATGTTTGGCACAAGGACCCCAATGCTCCCATGCCTGACTTCAAGCTGACTCCTGGCCAAAGTCACATGCTGACCCACTTCATTCAAGAAGAAAAGTGGAAATTTGAGAAGGCCAGGTAGAACAAGAAAGCGCAGTACAAGAAAGAGCGCTATCTGAAGAAAAAATGTTGTCTCTATGACAACTGAAGAACTTGTCACTATTCAGACTGAGATCAAGAAACTCAGTGATGTCTTTGACGCATATCGCGCTGATTGGCTTGGAGCCAAGGTTCGTTTTGTGAAACTTGCGGATAACTTCACTTCCAATGTTGCAGCCCCAACGCAACAGGAAATTCCTCAGGCTGAAGCATCTGCTCAGCCTACTGAAGAAAATGCCAGCACCGCTGATGATAATCAGGCTGCTGAAGAAAATGTGAGTTCCAGGGCTGATGACTGCATTCCAGCCACTGAAGAAATTGCCAGGGCACCCACTAGTGGTGCGCCTGAAGAAAATGAAGAACTCAGGGCAACTGCATCAGTTGTGCCTGAAGAAAATCAACCAGATTCCTCAGCTGCTCCTGCACCAACTTCAACTCCAATCATTCCATCTGCATCAGATGTGAAGAAGACCAAGGCTGCAGAGCGTGCTGCAGTGAAGAAAAGGAAAGCATCAGCTGCTTCAGATTCCTCAGCTCCAAAGAAGATGAAGCCTATGACAAGTTCATTTGCCAATCCGATTGATGTTGTTCCCATCTCAACTAGGCCATCAAAGGACCTTGTTCCTTTTGATGAAGAATATGTGATCCCCAGCGGATCAGATGAAGAAACTCCTTCTGCTGCTTCGTCATAGCAGATTGATGAAGAAATTGAAATGGATGCGATCCCTTCAACACCTGTCATCTCCTCGCCCATGCCTCAGTTCATAGCTGAAGAGGCTGGCGTTGAAGAAATGGAAGATGAAGATGTGGACGTTGGCTGCTCCACACCCGTAATCAGTGATGAATTCTGGGAAAGTCAGCATCCAAACTCTCCAATGTTCACACCGCTGCAGCAAATACCTCAGTCGCCTGCACCTACTGTTCAAATGGGCTCTGAAGAAACTCATCCCACTACATCTGCCCATGAGGAAATTCCAGCCACTAGCGCTGAAGAAACTGCTGCTGCTGAACAACCAACGACGCAGACTGCCACTGAGGAGGGACCAGAAATTCCTCAGCCCGAAGAACCTGCGATTGAGATTCTTGAGTTCGTGATGCAACTCACTGACACTCCTCTGCCGAAGCCAAATGATCCATTCTCATGCAAGAAAAAGTTCAAGGCTGATGATTTCTTCGGCGAGCACGCATTCTTCGAAGATTACAACCCATATAACTCTGCTCGCATTAGGAAGAGGCGTTTCTGGACTGCTAGTCAAGCCAATTTCTATTCCTCAATGCTATTCAACAAGGAGAAGATCTTCTACCATGAGAATATTCCTCACGTGGATATGGAATCTCTGTCGTGCTTCGCACCAGTCCTTAGTGTTCTTCACGACGCTGGACTGCTAAACTTTTGCTCTAACATCTGTGATGAAGCTATGTACCTAGGGTAGGGGCACGGACCTGTCCAAAAGAGCCCCACCCAAGGACATCCCTAGAAGAAGTCACCTTTCAATCGACTTGAAGGTATCCCACTCGACGGGTTCAAGACACTCGACCAAGAAGCTATCACTCGACCATGAAGCCAACCACTCGACTGCCAGGAGGCTTAAAGTCACTCCGCAGGCAAACGATTGGCTATTAAGTAGTCTTTATGGTCATTATGGCACTTTATCAGGGGCGTTACCAGTAACGCCCAACCTTAAATGTACCTTAAACCCTGCATTACTGAGGGCAGGAGAGGACCGGCGAACTCTATATAAGCCACCCCCTCCTCAGTATGAAGGGTTCGCACCCCTGTTATTCATACACACATAATCCAATCGACCGCCTCCGGGCACCGAGACGTAGGGCTGTTACTTCCTCCGAGAAGGGCCTGAACTCGTAATCCTCGTGTGTTTACAACTTCCCAATAGCTGAGATCTAGCCTCTCCATACACACCCCCCTACATCACTATCAGAGTTAGAACCACGACAGTTGGCGCCCACCGTGGGGCAGGAATCTTAGCGCCTGATTGGAGAAGTTGCGATTTTTCCGATCCCTTTGATCATGGTTTCGTGCGGAGTTTTGGTGGAGGGCCGCGAGATCCGCCTCGGCGCGCTCACGTTCATCACCGACGACTCCGCCTGGCTTCAGGAGGCACCACTCGACATCGACGCGCTCCCCGTCCGCGGTGTGACGCACTTCCGCGCATGCGTTCGTGGCGTCCTCCTGCGGCAGCCGTCGACCTAGTATCGGTCGGCCCCCGTGTCCTCTCCCCGCTCTGTCTCCCACCGGCGCAAGCGCTCCGGTCGGTCGAGACTTCAGAGGTGGGTGAGGCATGCCGTGGCTCGCCAGTCGGCCGCCCCACAAGTCACGGCAATCGAGCCCGACGAATCCCTCTGCGGCCTGTTCGACTGGCTCCGCGGAGACCGCATCCGAGTGCGACAGCAGCGACCCAGCGGCTGAGGTTCTGGCGGTCGATGGAATGCATAGTCCTCCCGGTTGCCCTCGCGCTGATGGAGGCGCGGGTGGGGGCGACCCATCGCATCCCCACGATGAGTATCTCCCCGAACCTCTCACGTCATTATAGCGAGAGGAGCTTCGCCACCGGAACATGGACGCACTCCACACTCCTATCGTCGGAGAGACCCCCGAGGCCCGGGCCTTGGAGGACGCGCGCTTGGCTAACTTGGCCGAGCGCACTCGACTGGAGAATCTCCAGCGAGCACTCGACGAGCAAGCGCGTCAGCGGGCTCCCGAGTCTAGTCGACGTTAGCTCTTCCCGCCGACGCAGGTATACCGAACCCCAGTTCAGAATTTGGCCGCCGCAGCCCGTATAGCAGAATCGATTCAGCCCTCCCAGTTGGAGGCTGGCAGGGGCTTGTTGCAGATCAGAGCGTTGCTCCGGGCGGCGGGAAACCAGAATTCCGCTGTTTCTCAGTCGTGGAATAGGATCCACAGTCGATCCGTTGCAACAGATACAGTCCAGTCGGCTCACAGCCCGAGATCGCCCCCGAGGCATGAGGGACGTGGTGACCGGCATGATCAGTATAGAAGGAGTGAGCAGTATGATCATCGATCCGATCGTGATGATCGACATCGAGTGCCAACCCCTCCCCCAAGGAGTGGGTCATATGCGCCTCGACATCGAGATGACAGGCGCCCTCATAGTGTTGGGCAGAGGATTCTAGTCGACCCCAGGGACCCAGGCTTTGACGCGAGATCTATCCTCGTTCAAGGTTTGGTTGACAGGAACAGAGCTCATCGGGAAGGCCACAACAGAGATGCGCCTGCCCAAAGCAGAGTACATGTTTCGGGGCCAGAGTGTTTCAGTTGAGCCATCAGAGCCGCAGTGATTCCTCCCAACTTCAGGTTGGCGACTGGAGTCAGCAAGTTCACCGGTGAGTCTAAGCCTCACACTTGGCTCGAAGATTACCGAGTGGCTGTACAGATTGGCGGTGGCAATGATGAGGTGGCCATGAAGCATTTGCCTCTCATGTTAGAGGACTCAGCCAGAGCGTGGCTAAATCAGTTGGCACCCAGCAGCATCTACACTTGGGAGGACCTCTCCCGAGTGTTTGTCACAACCTTTGAGGGAACATGCAAGAGACCCGCAGGCCTTACAGAATTGCGTTCTTGCGTACAGAAACCGAATGAAACTCTGAGGGATTACATCCAGAGGTGGATCACGTTGCATCACACAGTTGAGAATGTGCCTGACCATCAAGCAGTTTGTGCCTTTAAAGAAGGCGTTAAATACAGAGAATTGAATCTGAAGTTCGGTCGAACTGGAGAGATGTCTCTGAACCGGATGATGGAGATTGCCACCAAATACGCTAATGGTGAAGACGAAGATCGACTCCGGAGTGGCAAGCACAAGGCAGTCGCCCAAGAAACCGGAGGAAACTCCAGTAGGAAACAGAAGTGGAAGGCCGAGCCAGCCGCCCCTGGGGAGGCCCTGGCCGTAACCCAGGGAAATTTCAAGGGAAAACCCAAAGGCCCCTGGAAGCCCAAGAAAGTCAAGGATCAAGATGGAAATGATGTTTTGGATCTGCCATGTCACATCCACACCAAGAAAGATGAAGAGGGTAATTTTATTTACCCAAAGCATACCACTCGACAGTGCCGACTCCTGATCCAGCAGTTTCAGGGCAAACAGTCCAAAGATAAGGAAAAAGAGTCGTAAAGAGTTGAGGACAAGGAAGATAGTGACGATGGATACCCCCAAATCAATTCCACCCTGATGATTTTTGCTGATGTCGAAAGCAAAAGTCGACTGAAAGTCATTAACCGTGAGGTGAATATGGTTGCTCCGGCAACACCCAATTATCTGAAGTGGTCTCAGACTGCCATCACATTCGACCAGTCTGATCACCCTACGCACATTGCCACCCCTGGGAGGCAAGCTTTGGTGGTCGACCCAGTTGTCGAAGGCACTCGACTGACCAAAGTCCTGATGGATGGTGGCAGTGGCCTGAACATATTGTATGCTGAAACATTGAAAGGAATGGGCATTCCGATGTCCAGGCTCAGTACCAGTAACATGAGCTTCCACGGAGTCATTCCTGGGAAGAAAGCCGAATCACTCGGCCAGATCGCTCTTGATGTGGTTTTTGGTGATTCAAAGAATTACCGCAAGGAAAAGTTGACATTCGAGGTTGTGGACTTCCAAAGTTCTTATCATGCCATTTTGGGCAGGCCAGCTTACGCACGCTTCATGGCTCGACCATGTTATGTGTATCTCAAATTGAAGATGCCTGGTCCCAAAGGTGTGATCACTGTTACAGGCAATCGGAAGAAGGCAGAAGAGTGTTTTCAGAAAGGCTCAAAGATTGCTGACGCTCAGATGGCAGTTGTTGAGCTGCAAGAGTACCAGAAGACTGCTGAACCGAGTGAATTGCTACGAGCCAAGAAGTCTGCTTCAGAATCTGCTTTTCAGTCGTCTGGTGAAAAAAAGCCAGCCCACATTCACCCGACCGACCCCGATGCTGCCTCGACTCACATCTCAACGACGCTCGACTCCAAATAGGAAGAAGCGCTCATCCAGTTCCTCCGTGAGAACTAGGACATCTTCGCATGGAAGCCTTCTGACATGCCTGGAGTTCTCAGGGGGCTGGCTGAGCACCGTCTACGAGTCGACCCGAAGTTCAAGCCTGTGAAAGAACATCTTCGACGGTCCGCCGTCCAGAAGAGGAAAGCTATTGGCGAGGAGGTGGCTCGGCTCTTAGCAGCGGAGTTCATCCGAGAGATTTACCACTCCGAGTGGCTCGCCAATGTTGTCATGGTCCCCAAGAAGGACAAGTCACTTCGCATGTGCATTGACTTTAAACATATCAATCGGGCCTGCCCGAAAGATCATTTCCCTCTCCCCCGCATCGACCAGGTAGTCGACTCGACCGCGGGGTGTGAGCATTTGTCTTTTCTGGATGCTTATTCAGGGTACCATCAGATCCGTCTGTATGGACCCGACGAGATCAAAACGGCTTTCATCACCCCATTCGGGTGCTTCTGTTACATCACCATGCCCTTCGGCCTCAAGAATGCTGGAGCCACATTCATGAGGATGATTCAGAAGTGTTTGCTCACTCAGATCAGTCGGAACGTAGAAGCATACATGGATGATATTGTGGTTAAGTCACGGAAAGGTTCCGACCTACTGACTGACCTTGCTGAAACCTTTGCTAACCTCAGGAGATATGATATCAAGCTCAATCCATCAAAGTGCACATTCGGAGTTCCAGGTGGAAAGTTACTCGGTTTCCTCGTTTCTGAACGAGGAATCGACGCCAATCCCGAGAAAGTTGGCACCATACTCCGGATGAAGCGCCCTGTGCGTGTACACGATGTCCAGAAGCTTACAGGTTGCTTGGCCGCTCTAAGTCGATTCATTTCTCGTCTCGGTGAAAAGGCGTTGCCTCTTTACCGACTGATGAAGAAGTCTGACAAGTTCGAGTGGACTCTAGAAGCTGATGCAGCGTTCGCAGAGCTCAAAGCTCCGCTCTCCACCCAGCCGGTGCTTGCTGCCCCAATCAGTAAAGAGCCTCTGCTGCTTTACATTGCGGCCATGGGACAAGTTGTCAGTACAGTACTTACGGTCGAGCGGGAAGAAGAAGGAAAGGCCTTCAGAGTTCAGCGCCCAGTATATTATGTGTCTGAAGTTTTGACTCCTTCGAAGCAAAGATATCCCCATTACCAGAAGCTTGTATATGGGATTTACATGACCACGAAGAAGGTTGCACACTACTTCTCTGACCATTCCATTACAGTCGTCAGTGACACTCCGCTGTCAGAGATTTTGCACAACAGAGATGCAACTGGTCGAGTGGCGAAGTGGGCGATTGAACTCCTTCCCCTAGATATCAAGTTTGAAGCAAAGAAGGCTATCAAGTCTCAAGCAATTGCAGATTTCGTCGCCGAGTGGATTGAACAGCAACTTCCGACTCAAGTTCACTCGGAGCACTGGACCATGTTCTTCGATGGATCTAAGATGATGAATGGTTCCGGTGCTGGGGTAGTATTGGTCTCCCCCCGAGGAGATAAGCTCAGATACGTTCTCCAGATTCACTTCGATTCCTCCAATAATGAAGCAGAATATGAAGCACTCTTGTATGGGTTGCGCATGGCCATTTCACTCGGCGTTCGGCGCCTCATGGTCTATGGCGACTCAGATTTGGTGGTCAACCAGGTGATGAAGGAGTGGGACATCAGAAGCCCAGCTATGACTGGCTACTGCAACGCAGTAAGAAAGTTAGAAAAGAAATTCGAGGGGTTAGAGCTTCATCACATCCCCCGACTGAAAAATCAAGCAGCTGATGATCTGGCAAAGATAGGCTCCAAGAGAGAAGCCATTCCCAACAATGTGTTTTTGGAGCACATCCGCTCGCCGTCGGTCCAGGAGGATCCTTTTACAGAAGAAGCCCCGCAACTGAAAAGTGCCACAGATCCGACTAAAGTCGAAATTCCTGCTGTGGTCGACCTAGTCATGGAGGTCTTGGCTTTCACTCCCGACTGGACGATACCATACATCGCGTATATCTTGAGGAAAGAACTTCCAGAGGACAAAGAAGAGGCTCGACAGATCGTCCGTCGATCTAAAGCTTTCACAGTCATAAAAGGACAGTTGTATAGAGAAAGCGCAACTGGAATCGGTCAGAAGTGCATAACGCCAGAAGAAGGTCAGATGATCCTTGATGATATCCACTCGGGGACCTGTGGTCACCATGCGTCCTCTCGGACCACTGTGGCCAAAGCGTACCGAGTGGGTTTTTTCTGGCCCAGGGCAAACGAAATGGCGAAAGAGATAGTCGACAAGTGTGAAGGCTGCCAGTTCTACTCCAACATGTCGCACAAGCTAGCATCAGCTCTGAGGACCATTCTACTCGTCTGGCCCTTCGCTGTTTGGGTACTGGACATGGTTGGTCCACTGAGAACAGGCAGGAGCGGATTCACACATGTGCTTGTGGCAGTCGACAAGTTTACCAAATGGATTGAAGCCAAGCCTATCAAAAATCTTGATGCTAGCACTGCTATCAGTTTCGTCAGAGAGTTGATATTCAGATACGGGGTCCCGCATAGCATCATCACTGACAATGGGTCAAACTTTGATTCAGACAAGTTCAGAGCTTTTTGCGCCTCTCAAGGCACACGAGTCGACTACCAGTCGGTCATGCATCCCCAGTCGAATGGACAAGCTGAAAGAGCAAATGGTCTAATTCTCAAAGGACTGAAGCCTCGACTGATGCCTGATCTCAAGCACGTAGCAGGGGCTTGGGTCGATGAGCTTCCGTCAGTTTTGTGGGGACTGAGGACCACCCCGAACCGGTCGACTGGAAGAACACCATTCTTTCTGGTTTACGGAGCCGAAGCCGTCCTGCCGAGCGATCTACTTCACAATGCCCCCAGAGTCGAGCTTTATAACGAAGACGAAGCAGAGCAAGCCCGGCAAGACGCAGTCGACCTCCTAGAGGAGGAGAGGTAAATGGCTATGATCAGATCGACCATCTATCAGCAAGACTTGCGTCGATTCCATACCATAAATGTGAAGAGCCGAGCCTTCCAAGAAGGAGATTTGGTCCTCCGAGTGGATCAGCAGAAACCACACAAACTTGCTCCTACTTGGGAAGGCCCCTTCATCGTCAGCAGAGTCCTCCACAATGGAGCATTTAACCTCTACAATGTTGATCGCCAGATCGACGAGCCACGAGCTTGGAATGCGGAACTGCTTCGCCCCTTTTACACTTGAGTTCTCCCTTGGACGAGATGTAATAAGAAAAAAATTCTGCAGTTTATTTTTACCAAAGACAAAAGTGTTCCAATAATTGCTGTCACTTTTGTTTGCATATGAAATCCCCCAGTGGGTGACTTAGCTGCGAATCCGTTCCGCCTAAGTTTGAAAAATCCTACCGAGTGGAGAGCCAGACTCCCACTCGGGGGCTTAGTTGCAGCCCAGTGCTTGCCTAAGTGTTCAAAAATCCTACCGAGTGGAGAGCCAGACTCCCACTCGGGCGCTTAGCTGCAGCCCAGTGCTTGCCTAAGTGTTCAAAAATCCTACCGAGTGGAGAGCCAGACTCCCACTCAGGGGCTTAGCTGCAGCCCAGTGCTCGCCTAAGTGTTTAAAAATCCTACCGAGTGGCGAGCCAGACTCCCACTTGGGGGCTTAGCTGCAGTCCAGTACTCGCCTAAGTTCTCGCACTTAGAGACTTAGCTGCAGTCAGGCACTCACCTAAGTTTGAAAAAATCCTACCGAGTGGAGAGCAAACCACCCACTCGGGGGCTTAGTTGCAGTCCAGTACTCGACTAAGTTCTCCCACTTAGAGACTTAGCTGCAGTCAGGCACTCGCCTAAGTTTGAAAAAATCCTACCGAGTGGAGAGCAATCCTCCCACTCGGGAGCTTAGCTTCAGCCCAGTGCTCGCCTAAGTGTTTAAAAATCCTACCGAGTGGCGAGCAAACCTCCCACTCGGGGGCTTAGCTGTAGCCCAGTGCTCACCTAAGTTTGAAAAAAATCCTACCGAGTGGAGAGCAATCCTCCCACTCAGGGGCTTAGCTGCAGTCCAGTACTCGCCTAAACTCTCCCACTCGGAGACTTAGCTGCAGTCAGGCACTCGCCTAAGTTTGAAAAAATCCTACCGAGTGGAGAGCAATCCTCCCACTCGGGGGCTTAGCTGCAGTCCAGTACTCGCCTAAGTTCTCCCACCTAGAGACTTAGCTGCAGTCAGGCACTCGCCTAAGTTTGAAAAAATCCTACCGAGTGGAGAGCAATCCTCCCACTCGGGAGCTTAGCTGCAGCCCAGTGCTCACCTAAGTGTTTAAAAATCCTAACGAGTGGCGAGCAAACCTCCCACTCGGGGGCTTAGCTGCAGCCCAGTGCTCGCCTAAGTGTTCAAAAATCCTACCGAGTGAGAGCAAACCTCCCACTCGGGGGCTTAGCTGCAGCCCAGCGCTCGCCTAAGTACAGGACACAACCCAATCCGCAAGGAGTTACGCCACAAATACAAAGTTATTCTGAGTGAAGATCGGGTTCCACTCGACGGATCAAACCATGAAGATATTCAACGAGAAATCAAGTTCAGATAAAGCCTAAAGGTCCCAGACCTCAGATCAAAGTACTCGAGCCCTCGGCTCGGTAAAGTTTAACGGTTACAAATCCACTCGGCATTCCGAGGCAAATTTAAAAAGTGAAGCGTAAAGGTTTTTCATTCCTCAGGAGGAGGACTAGAAGGGGCGACGAACTCGTCCAAGTCGATCCCGTCTGCAATACGAGTGGCAGCGGCGATGAAAGTCTCCATGAAGTCTTGAAAGTTGTGCTTCCTGGTATTGGCAACTTGGATGGCGGCCAGCTTTTCCTCTCGCACCTCCTTGCAATGGACGCGGACCAGAGACAGAGTGACATCAGCACCACATCTAGCGGAAGATTTCTTCCATTCCGCCACTCGACCCGGGACTTCATTCAGTCGAGCCATCAGAGACTCGAGGTCGTTCTGAAGCGTCGTCCCAGGCCAGAGCGATGTGTCGATCTGCGACATCGCAACTTTCAGCCGAGCCAGATAGTCAACCATGCTGGCAATACGAGACTCCAGACGGAGCACGTTCACTACAGCCTCGTCCTTCACAAGAGAGTTAGCAGGGTCCAAGCCTGGCTCCACTCGACTGGTCTCCTCTTCAAAGTTCTGACAGAATTCTGCAAACATGATTCAAGAGTAAGACAGTGGCACTACACAGGCTTGGTAACTGCAAGACAGTCAGGTCGGAGTAATTACCTTCGAGCATGACAAACAGCTTCTTGGCGAGTCCATCGAGATAAGCCTCCAGATCGTTCCTCTTCCCCACCAGCTCATTCGCCTTGTCGTGAAGAGCCACGTTGTCGTTCTTCAGTCGACTGACCTCTCGATTAGCTGTTTCGAGGGCAGTTTTCAGTCTGAGTTCTCCTGTTCAAGAGTTCCGACCGAAGTCAGTTTCTCTTCTGCAAGCTTCGTTTTGCTCGAGACCTCCTTCTGTGCCTCTGCAAGATCTTGATCCTTCTTCTTCAGAGCTTCCTCCAGTTTATCTGCGGTGCGTCGAGTGAAATCAACATCAAGAATGGACAAGAAAGAAAAGCCACTCGTCAAGAATGGAGAACCTCATCAGCCATACCTTTTGCTTCTTCCTGCGCCTTCTTCAAATTCTCCTGAGCAAGCTTCAAGTTAAGGTTGAGCTGGATCTGCTGATTCTCCAGCTCAGTATAGCGAGCTACAAGTTCGCAAGATTTCTGTAAAAAGAAAAATCAGCCGACAGACGTCCAAGACAAGTTGCTTCCGAGCAACTAAGAGACAATGATGACATTTCTAAGACTACAGCCAAATCAAGAACATTCGACAATAGTCTCGGGGACTACACCTAGTGGGTGCACTCAGCGTGCCCCCACTGTAAAAAAAAGAAAAAAAAGTTGACTGCCCGCAGTCGACCGGATACAGTCCCATTCGACATGGCCTGACCAGACCGAGTGAAGAAATACAGCTACAGCAACACAATATAAAGACTACAGTCGACTGCCAGCAGTCCACCGTAGTCTCAGGGACTACACCCAATGGGTGCACTCAGCGTGCCCCCACTGTAAAACACACCCAGTGGGTGTACAGATACAAAGATCTTCGGAAAAGAGGTTCTTCAAACAGCATATCATGAACAGACCAAGTGTTGAGTCGACTGACCTGGATGTTACTCTAAAGAGCTCAACTTGCATCGTAAGCTGCTTGGCTGGCCTCCCGAGCCACCTTCACTTGCTCCATCATGATCCCCGCCTGGCGTATAGCCTCTTTTGCAGCAGCCGCTTGGTCCTCAGGGACGGGGTATGCGACAAAAAGCGAAGATGGATCCGCAGTCGACGTCGAGGGCCGCACACTCGTCAGAGGAATGGCGAAAGTCACAAAAGCCCGAGTGGTGTCACCACCATCCTGAGCTATGGCCTCAGACGCCGGAGTGGATTGGGGGGTCTTGTCAGCCGACGCCCTCTTATTCCTCCTCACTCTCAGCGGTTCATTGTCGTCGTCATCCGGGAGGTCGATAACATGAGGAGGAGCTACAAGGAAAACGTTCAATCGACCAGAGTTGCAATAAATGTTCAGTCGACTCAAAGCGGAACGTCAGTAATCGTACCAGGGTTGGAGGTAACAGCATCCTCCATCTCTTGGTCGTCGTCCTTGGCGGAGATCTCAGAAGTAGCAGCGCTGCAAATCTCGAAAGTCAGTCAGTTGGCTCAATGAATCGACCAAGGGTCTGTCCACGGTCGACAAAGGAAAGCAAGTTTTGTTATTACCCGGAAATGGTAGGGACAGCCATCTTCATCTTGGGAAGAGCCTTGGGCGGCTTGGACGGTGTCGCGCGTGGGTGCTTGGGAGCCTTCCCAGTCGGCGTAGGCGAAGAGGCCCGAGGGCGTTTCGACGACTGCCCAACGGGAGCAGTCGCCTTGCCACGTTCCCGCGCTGGATCGTGTGTGAGCTTGGATCGCCCCTCCGGGGGGGGGGTTCAACCTCCTCCTCCTCTTCGCTGGAGTCGACGTTGTCGTCTCCCTCTCCTTCACTGTCGGACTCCCACTCGCCTTGGTCATCTCCACTCTCACCTCCGCTCGCCTCCCCTTCCTCAGTTGGCTCCTGTGCCCCGTTGGGCGTCGAGTACATCTCGGTAGTCACCTGGAAAACAACAGACAAGACGAAGGTCAATCGACCTACTCAAAGAAGACCAATGAAGAAAACAAGATCTCAGTCAGGAGCATAAAGTCAGACCTGATCCACTTCATATGAGTTGTCGAATGGAACAACCCTCCTGGCTCCTTGGTGGTTGTCTTTGTTCCCCGTGATGCTCGACAGCCACCCCTCCAGCATCTCGTCAGCGACCTCCTCCGGGTGGACCCGAGTGGTGTCGTCGAGACCCGAATACAGCCACATCGGGTGGTCATGAGCCTGGAGCGGTTGGATGCGCCTCCGGAGGAAGACCTCCAGCAAGTCCATACCAATCATGCCCTCACGGACAAGCTCAACCACTCGACCAGCCAGCACTTTGACTTGGGCCTTTTCCTCCGGCGTCACTTTCAGAGAAGCAGGTTTTTCAGCTCGGTCGAGAGAGAAAGGGGGAAGACCAGTCGACTGTCCTGGGGTCGCCTGGTCTTGACAGTAGAACTAGGTCGCCTGCCAACCGCGGACCGACTCCGGGAAAGTGATAGATGGAAAACAACTCTTTCCCCTCGTCTGGATCGCCAGGCCCCCGCACAGCTGGATCACCTGCGTCCTTTCGTCACTCGACTTGGCCTTCTTGACCGATTGGGAACGGCAGGTAAAGATGTGCTTGAAGAGTCCCCAATGGGGGCGGCAACCCAAGAAACCCTCACACATGGAGATGAAAGCAGCAAGGTATACGATGGAGTTGGGAGTGAAGTGGTGGAGCTGCGCTCCGAAGAAGTTCAGGAAGCTCCGGAAAAAAGGGTGGGGCGGCAGAGGAAACCCGTGGTCGACATGGGTGGCTAGGAGCACGCACTCACCGTCGCGGGGTTGAGGTTCGATCTCTCTCCCCGGGAGACACGCAGCTTCGTGGGGAATGACTCCCCCCTCGACCATGTCGTCGATATCTTCTTGCCGGATCACCGACGGCATCCAATCGCCCTGGATCCAGCCTCGGGGCAGAGCAGACCTTGAGGAGGATCCGCCCTGAGCAGACCTCTTCCCCTTTCCCTGCGCCGCCGCCTTCTTTGCGCGCTCCAGAGCGGATGTCTTGTCCTTCGCCATCGTCGCTGGCAAATCTTGCACGGGCCTGCGGTGCTAAGGTGAGAGCGGAGGTGGCGTAGGAACTTGCGAAGGGAGAGAGGAAGAAGAAAGCACACTGTTTGGAAACCCCGAGCCGGCGACTTATAAGAGGCCGCTCCCGAGTGGCTGACTGGTAGACCCAGGCTATCCAGTCAAATCATGTAGCAGACACGCGCGCAGTATGTGGCAAAAAGGTGGCGCGGCAATCGAGGAGCTTCTGCTTTATCGCTTCCGATTACTGCGGCCGCTCCCGTCCCGCGCGCTTCCCGAAATCCGAATCCCGCGACATCCGCGGGCTGCAGAACAACTTGTCAAAACAGAAGACCCCGCTCGTACCGACACTCGGTATGTCACAAGTAAAGAAATTCACTCGACGAAAGGCCTGGAATGGATCAAGGCGACTGAAAGAGGTTGATGACGTCATCCGTGACGATTGACCCAAAACAAGGCACTCATGTAGCCCGAAGAACCAGTCAGAAAGATCCCCAACTCTTTCCCCACTCTAACCTCGATCCATTCGGGGGCTAATGATGAAGCTATGTACCTAGGGTAGGGGCACGGACCAGTCCAAAAGAGCCCCACCCAAGGACATCCCTAGAAGAAGTCACCTTTCAATCGACTTGAAGGTATCCCACTCGACGCGTTCAAGACACTCGACCAAGAAGCTATCACTCGACCATGAAGCCAACTACTCGACTGCCAGGAGGCTTAAAGTCACTCCGCAGGCAAACGATCGGCTATTAAGTAGTATTTATGGTCATTATGGCACTTTATCAGGGGCGTTACCAGTAACGCCCAACCTTAAATGTACCTTAAACCCTGCATTAGTGAGGGCAGGAGAGGACCGGCGAACTCTATATAAGCCACCCCCCTCCTTAGTATGAAGGGTTCGCACCCCTGTTATTCATACACACATAATCCAATCGACCGCCTCCGGGCACCGAGACGTAGGGCTGTTACTTCCTCCGAGAAGGGCCTGAACTCGTAATCCTCGTGTGTTTACAACTTCCCAATAGCTGAGATCTAGCCTCTCCATACACACCCCCCTACATCACTGTCAGAGTTAGAACCACGACAATCTGTGATTGGAATGAAGAACTGATTCTTCAATTCTATGCAACGCTGCACATCACCGGAGATGCTGAAGATGTGAATTCATGGGTGCCGGACTGGATGTCTGAAAACACTCACTACACTGCACCAGCCTCTGAGTTGCTTCGTGCTCTACCACTCAGTCCTCCCCTTGAAGACGCTCGCTGCATCTATAGTGAACCTGAGCTCACACATCATTACATGCAGGTGCTGATGAAACCTTTGAAGCCAGGTCAGGCACCAAGAACCAAATTCCTCGTGAAGGAATTGTTGTACGTGCCCAGAACTGTCTATCGTATTCTTACGAGGACAATCAGTCCTATCAAAGGCCACGACTCATCTGATGACGAAATTTTTGGCATCATGAAGAATCTGGTATTCAACATCGTTCATGGCATTCCTGTCAATTACCATGATTTCTTCATGAGGACTATGGCAAATGTTGCACTGTCTCCGTTTGAGCTGAAGCCTTATGCACCTTGGATTATGAGATTCCTCAGGACAAGGTCTTCACTCAACAACAAAGCTGATTTCCAGAATCACCTCAGCTACTTGCCCCCAATTGAAGTCCTCAAGCAGACACATTCCTCAGTCGATGGAAAGAGCAAAGGCACCAGCTGTAATAGATGAAGGCGTTCGTCCATTGGATGGTCAGTTTCACAAAGCTGCATCTTATTCCACCAATGATGACTCTGCCACACATGACTCTGCCAATGCACCCAAGTCCACTCCTCAAGCCACTGCTCCGCACGTGATGACAGACCGTGAACTTCTGCTTAGTCTTCACCAGAAGGTGGATCGAAATCACAAATGGGTTAAGCGTCAGTTTGGTTCACTTCTTCACAACATGACTGCCACACACAATGCAGTGAAGAAAAACCATTACTACCTCCATCAAGTCTTCGGTCGGACCTGGGCAATCCTGTCACATCTGTATGGTGAAGACGATCTGAAGAAAATGGGTCTCAATGAAGATTTTGACTGGTCTGCACCTCCACCGAAGAAATTCAAGAAGGTCAAGGTTCCTTCTCTGGTGGCCAGCTCATATTCTTCATCGTGTGACACTGATGAAAATGAAGACTTGGACGACACTGCGGCAGGCCCTACTACGACAAACGACCCCAACAACGCTGGTGCTCCTTCATCAACTTGATATTCTTCAGGGGCGTTTGTCCTCATATTCGATCCTTTTGGTCATTTGATGACAAAAGGGGGAGAATTTTGAGTTAGTCTTCAAGTGGGTCTTTCTATATGGGCGTTTTTTTGTTAAGTTACAACTCTCGTTCTTATGAGACTTTATTGGATCGAGTTGTAAACTTAAACCTGATGGTGCTCTGATACTTTTGATATGTTTTTCTGCATGCTTATTCCTCGTTAATATTATTGCACGCATGCTGAATTACATCAGTCACCATATTTCATCATGCATTTCAAATTCTTCTCTGTTATATGTCAAATGCGTGTATGAATTACAAGATATAGGGGGAGATCTCCATGACTCAACTCTTCAAGTGTGCATTGCTTCAAAAGAAAATTCCTCACTATGCACATCTTCAGGGGGAGTTCTTCTATATCTTGCAATCAAATTCCTCAATATCAGTAGTTACACTTCATATGTTTATCCCCATTGAAAACTTAACCAATATTGTCATCAATCACCAAAAAGGGGGAGATTGTAAGTGCATCTAGTGCCCCTTAGTGATTTTGGTGTATTGAAGACTTATAGGTTAAGGGACTAATGCGTTTGTGAGTGTACACAGGTCTATAAGTCTATGAGGAGTTTGATATTTACAGAGAAAGTCGACCCCTAAAAATGAAGTTCTTCGACTGAAGACTTTGAAAATGAAGAAATTGGTGTGATCTTGCAGACTTGGTATTCGTTTGAGGAACATGAAGCGTGAAGACTTTTGTTTTCGTAGTTTCATTTTCTCTTTCTTGAGTCATAGGAAACACCGTACTGTTAAAGGGGGTCGAGGAAATACTAAGGAAAAATTTCCATGTGATGCTCAACTCAAAATCCTACACCTACCAATCCCTTCGAGTGAAGCCATTCGAAATCTCATACAGTTCAGTCAATTTCTTCAGTGAAAGAGACGAAGTTCTTCTGGTCTCTGAGGAATTTGTCCTGACTGAGGAGTTAGGAATTCTCCAGTGTGGATTGCCTACACAGTGAGGAACATGATAGCCCTGAGGATTTTGCTACTCAAAATTCCACCCGTTGCTGTGCTATGCGCTAGCTGTCCCAAAATATCTATCCACCTAACGGTCATATCATTGAAGGGCATTTATGTCTTATCATGTCAGGATGCTCCCTAGGCTATAAATAGCTGCCCCCTACAACCACTAGTTGGTTGGCTACTCTGAGAGAAACTGACACTTGTCATTTGAGAGCAACCCATCCTCCGAGGACTTCGAGCGTAAATCATCAAGTGAGGAAAAACCCAAAACCCAAACACTTACAAACCCCAAGTGATCGAGCATCACTGAAGAGATTGATCCTGCATGGATCCGACGCTTGTTACCTTTGAAGACTGTGCTTCTTCCAGACGGTTAGGCGTCATGGTCTAGAGCATCCAAGAGGAATTGTGGATCGCCGAGTGACCAAGTTTGTGAAGGTTTGGAAGTCACCTGAAGACTTACCACGAGTGATTGGACGAGGTCTGTGTGACCTTAGTTCAAGGAGAATATGGTGAGGACTGGGTGTCCTGAGCTGCGAGTTTAGGACTGGGTCTCCGGGAGTGTGTGTCCTCGAGTTTAAATACTCAGCTGCTCCAACCAGACGTACAACTGAGACAACAGTTGGAACTGGTCTACCAAATCATTGTCTTCACCAAGCTCACTGGTTCCATTTCCTCAACTCTTTCATTTCCTCATAATTGAGTTGTGTACTTGTTCATATCTGTGTTTGAAGACTTTGACTAAAGACTTTCTCAATTTCCTTAGTTCAATTTCTTCAGTCTGTTTGTCTTCATTCTGTGTTATCCTGTGCCTACGTTTCCTGTACTCTATGCCTGTCTTCATTTCATTATGATGACTATGCTTGTATTCCATTATGTTTACTGTTGAGCACTTATTCTGCTGCTAGTAGTTCTTCGCTAAGGAATTTCCTCACCGGCAAATTCCTTAGTGAAGAATTTCATAAAAATCAACTATTCACCACCCCTCTAGTCGATATAACGCACTTTCAGAGGCCCACGGCCTCTATAAATAGAGCTAGCCTCCACAAAGGAAGAGGAAGAGAGAGATCTGGTAGAACCCTAGCAGAGAGAGAAAACCCAGTAGAGACTAAGTAGAACACATCGCACCAGCTCAAGAACACCCCTCGCGAGGCTGTTCTTCCCTTGTACTGTCCATCATCAGCCCCAGAGGCAATCCACCACACCACACACTGGAGTAGGGTATTACACCACAACGGTGGCCCGAACCAGTATAAACCTCGCGTCTCTTGTGTTGTTCATCATTTTCATCTTCGTTCGCACGAGAGGATCGGACGTAGATCGGTAGGGGAGAGATCTGCACGTGCACCCCAGTGTTCGAACCTCAAGGGTCTGCCGGAACCCGAAATCCGACATTTGGCGCACCAGGTAGGGGTGCGCCGGAGTCCTCCCTCCTGACGACCCGCTCTCCCTCGACATCGCATCCCGCCCTCATGGCGGACAACGCGCCGCCCGCTCCAGCAACGGATGCCGACACTGGGGCCAGGGGCTCCGGGCCTTGGCCCCCGCCTTGCGACAGGTGCAGTGGCCGCGCAAGTTCAGGCCCGAGATGCCGCCGCGCTACGACGGTGCGACGGACCCGATGATTTTCCTGCTGGCGTACGAGGAGGCCGTCCTCGGAGCCGGGGGCGACGATCGGGTGATGGCCAACTGGTTACCCATGGCCGTCACCGGCATCCCGCGCGCATGGCTCCTCCACCTACTGATGGCCTCTGTCACCTCCTGGGAGGAGCTGTGCGACCTCTTCCTCGCCTGTTTCGCCGCACCAGCACCGCCCGTCGTCGCAGCTCTCCTGGGTGGCTCCCAGGCACTACCCTCGAGGCATCACGTCAAGCCGTTCACCCGCCGGATCAGCACCACCTCCAAGCACCGAGAAGCCCCTCCGGGCTGGGTGGCGCCCGAGGCCGATCTAACCTTCGACTCGGAGGACCACCCCTTCAACCCCATTGGTTCGGGCGCGCTCCCGATGCTGTGCACCCCCACCATCTGCCAAGTGGCCGTCACCAGGACCCTCATCGACGGTGGTGCCGGCCTCAACGTGCTCTCGGTGGAGGCCTTCAGCCTCCTCCACGTGCCACTGGAGTGGCTCCGACCCAGCAGGCCTTTCTCGGGCGTCGGAGCCGGTTCCACCGCCTCCTTGGGGCAGATCCGCCTCCCAGTGACCTTCGGCACCTGCGACAACTTCCGCACGGAGCTGATCGACTTTGGCATCGCCCCCATCGGCCTCCCCTACAATGCCATCCTCGGCTATCCGGCCCTGGCTCGGTTCATGGCAGCAACTCACCCGGCGTACAACCTCATGAAGATGCCTGGGAGCAGCGGCGTCCTCACCGTGTCAGGAGACACAAATGATGCGCTGCAGGTGCTCCAGCTTGTTTTCAGGGCGGCCGCGGTGGCGCAACCCACTGGCACCGACGCCCTTGAGCCCAAGAGGGCTGCGCCGGCTAAAAAGAAGCAGTTGTTCACCCAAGACAAGGCAGAAACCAAGCAGGTACCAGTCGATGAGGACGGGTCCGCTAGCGCCACCTTCACCATAGGGGCCAACCTCGAGCCCAAGCAAGAGAAAGCCCTGATCGGTTTCTTGTGTGCGAACAAGAAGGTGTTTGCGTGGGACCCTGATCAGTTAGCAGGGGTCCCAAGGGAAGTGATTAAGCATCACCTCAACGTGCGCCCCAATGTGCGCCCCGTGAAGCAGAAGGCAAGGCGGCAGTCTACTGAGAAACAAGTTTTCATCGTTCAAGAGACCCAGAAGCTAGAGGCGGTAGGAGTTATCCACGAGGTCCGCTACCCTGATTGGCTGGCTAATCCGGTCATTGTGCTGAAAAAGGGAGGAAAGGAGTGCATGTGTGTCGACTTCACCAACCTCAACAAGGCCTGCCCGCAGGATCCATTTCCGCTCCCCCGCATTGACCAGATAGTCGAGTCCACCGCAGAGTGTGACCTATTGTGCTTCCTAGATACCTTCTCGGGCTATCACCAGATCAAGATGGCGGTAGAAGACGTGGAGAAGACGGTCTTCCTGACCCCGTGTGGAGTGTACTTCTATATGTGCATGCTGTTTGGGTTGCGCAACGCAGGCGCGACCTTTCAGCGGTTGATGCACATCGCCTTAGGCCGGCAGCTCGGGAGGAACGCAGAAGCTTACGTCGATGACATTGTGGTGAAGTCTCGTGAGGCAAGGACCCTGATACAGGACCTGGAAGAAACCTTCGCGAGCCTCAACGAAGTGGACCTATGGCTCAACCCGGAGAAGTGCGTGTTTGGAGTCCCCTCAGGAAAGCTCCTGGATTTCCTCGTATCCCATAGGGGCATCGAGGCCAACCCGGAGAAGGTCAAGGTAGTCGAAGACATGAGCCCGCAAGGACCCTCAGAGAAATGCAGAGGCTCGCCGGGCGTGTAACTGCGCTGGGGCGTTTCATCTCCAAGCTGGGGGAACGAGCGCTGCCCTTCTTCAAGCTGATGAACAAAAAGGGCCCCTTCGAATGGACTGAAAAGGCTGACAAGGCATTCCAAGACCTCAAGAGGTACCTTACCAGTCCACCAGTGATGGTAGCTCCGCGTCCTCGGGAGCCCCTGGTGCTCTACCTTGCGGCCACCCCCTACTCCGCTAGCGCAGCCCTGGTAGCGGTCAGGGAGGAGCGTTGTGCCAAGGCCGCATCAACCGTCCGAACTGAAGCGAAGCAGAGCCAGGAGGGCCTCGCGAAGGCCACAACCGCAGCTGGAAAGGAACAACCGCGGCAGGAGAACACACCCGGAGCAGGAGAGGCCCCTTCAGGCGACCAAGTGCTGGGAGCTCCGTCGTCTCAAGAGACGCCTCGACTTCTGGAGGACGCAAGCAGTGCCAGCACCCTCAACCTCGTCGAGCACCCCGTGTATTTCGTCAGCACAGTGCTACGAGACGCGAGGGTGCGGTACCCCATGCCTCAAAAGCTCCTCCTCGCGCTATTGGTGGCCTCACGCAAGCTGCGGCACTACTTCCAAGGCCACCCCATCAAGGTCGTCTCGGCATACCCCTTGGAGAGGGTACTCAGGAGCCCCAACTCAGCTGGAAGGGTTGCTGAATGGAACATTGAGCTACAGGCATTTCAGCTAGAATTTATTATGACCAGAGTCATCAAGGGAGCCGTGCTAGCGGATTTTGTGGCAGAATGGGCAGAAGCACCGGGTCTCAAGGCAAGCAAAGACCGATCACTTTCCCCGGGAAGTGAAGCACCGGATGGCCGGGTCATGTACTTTGATGGGGCATTCTCCCAACACGGTGCGGGAGCTGGCACAGTGCTCGTCTCCCCTACCCAGGACAAACTGTACTACGCCATGCAACTTTGCTTCCAGCACGAAGAAAAGGTCTCCAAAAACATAGCGGAGTACGAAGGCCTAATAGCAGGCTTGAAGGCCGCAACTACCTTAGGGGTGAAGCGCCTCATCATCAAGGGAAATTCGCAGCTCCTCGTCAACTTCTCCAACAAGATATACAAGCCAAAGGATGAGCACATGGAAGCCTACCTCACTGAGGTCCGCAAGATGGAGAAACAGTTCTGGGGACTAGAGTTGCAGCATGTGCCTCATGGCACCAATCAGGAGGCTGACGACATTTCCAAGAGGGCATCTAGGCGGCTGCCTCAGGAGCCTGGCATCTTTGAGGAGCGGCTCTTCAAACCCTCGGCGGTGTCGTCCCTGTCGAGCACGGCACAACCAAGGGAGGAGCTCCCTCAGCCGCCTACCTCAGGAGCCCCGGTCTGCGGCCCAGCCTCAGGGGCACGCCTGCTCCTGGCGTTAGAGCCTCAGGAAGGGTGTTGGATCCCGGAGCTCAAGAACTACCTGATGCAAGGGACTCTGCCAGAGAATGAGGAGGAGGCGGAGCGTGTGGCGCGGCAGGCCACGGCTTATTACATCCAGGATGGCGAGCTCTACAAGAAGCGACCAAATGACATGTCCCTACGCTGCATCTCCCGAGAGCAAGGGAAGGAGCTACTGGCGGACATACATGGCGGAGACTGCGGGCACCACTCGTCGGCAAGGCGTTCCGTAGTGGATTCTACTGGCCCACATCACTCAACGATGTCGTTGAGCTTGTGAAGGCTTCCGAGGCCTGCCAGTTTCATGCAAAGCAGATCCATCAGCCTGCGGGGGGTCTATAGACTATACCCCTCTCATGGCCGTTCGCAGTTTGGGGGCTCGACATTCTGGGACCGTTTCCTCGGGCGCCAGGGGGCTATCACTACCTCTACGTCGCTGTGGACAAATTCACCAAGTGGGCTGAGGTGGAAGCCGTCCGCACAATCCCGGCAGGCTCAGCGGTCAAATTCATCAAGGGCCTCGTGAGCCAATTTGGGGTGCCCAACCGCATCATCACTGACAACGGTTCACAATTCACCAGTAATCTCTTCAAAACGTATTGTGCTAACCTTGGAACGAAGATATGCTACGCTTTGGTAGCACACCCCCGGAGCAACGGCCAGGCCGAGCGGGCCAACGCGGAGGTCCTGAGGGGCCTCAAAGCCAGGACCTTCAAGAAGAAGCTGGAGGCCTACGGCAGGGGCTGGTACGACGACCTCCAGTCCGTGCTGTGGTCAATCCGCACAACTGCGACCAAACTGACTGGCGAGACCCCGTTCTTCCTCGTCTACGGAGCAGAGGCTGTCCTCCCTCACGAGGTCAGGCGTCGCTCCGCACGGGTCCTGGCGTTCGACGAGACGCAGCAGGACGCCATGCGGGGGACGGATCTCGTGCTGGGGGAGGAACGCTGTCGAGAAGCCGCGCTGCGAGCGGCAAGGTATCAACAGGCGCTGCGACGATACCACTGCCGCAACAGACGCCCCAGAACTCTTGAGGTAGGGGATCTCGTGCTCAGATGGGTTCTCTCCAGGGAGGGGCTGCACAAGCTCTCTTCCATGTGGGAGGGCCCGTTCAAGGTTGTTCATGTCTCCAGGCCTGGCTCCGCGCGCTTGGAGACCACAGATGGGGTACCCATCCAGAATGTGTGGAACATTCAACATCTCCAGAGGTTCTATCCCTGAGCGAGGCCTAACGCCTAAGAAAGGCCCGATGCCTGTGAAGAAGGCGAATGCCTATGAAACCGCTGTGTTTTGGAAAAGGCCCGGTGCCTGTGAAGAAGGCGAATGCCTGTGAAGCCGTTGCGTTTTGGAAAAGGCCCGGTGCCTGTGAAGCCGCTGCGTTTTGGAAAAGGCCCGGTGCCTGTGAAGAAGGCGAATGCCTGTGAAGCCGCTGCGTTTTGGAAAAGGCCCGGTGCCTGTGAGGAAGGCCAATGCCTGTGAAGCTATCGCGTTTTGGGAAAGGCCCGGTGCCTGTGAAGAAGGCAAACGCCTGTGAAGCTCACCGCCCGTGACACTCTCACGTAATAATGAGTGGGGTTGTACACGCCCCGGAGTCTCCGGAGTGCCGCCCTTGGGCCTCGGGGGCTCCCGCCCACGCCCAGTGGGAGCACTTAGCTCCGCGCTGGTGAGAAGAAGTCGAAGACTAGAATAGGTGCCGGACGCGGCTTTTTCATTTGCTTTCTGCAGTTGGCGTGTTTATTCCTGTTTGAAGTCTTACTAGAGTTGTTGGCGTTCCTGGCTTGTGACTCTTTGTGTTTCTCGCTCGCTTGCCTCGTTTTCTCTCGCACAAGTCTCGCGAGGGAGTCGCGGGCACCCTCGCGAGTGTTTTCTGCCCCGGTCGTTTGGAGTCCTCTGTGGGAGCACCCCTCCCAGTCCGTGCCCCACGGGCATCGCGACACGAGCGCAGGACCTAGGCTGATCGCCCCCACAACCAAGACCGTAAGCTACCCCTCTAACTAATCCTTGCAGGGCATGAAGTGCACGGCGAGGCCTCAGCCTCCGGAGGCGAGGGTCGCGTCAAGCTCCACCAAGCTCAAATGACTCCCGCACATGGACACGCAGCAAGGAACATAGCGCAGAATTGGCAAAAGCAACGCGACACTTGACAACAACAGTTCTAACACGCCCCCACGGGGCCCTGTACTACCTTCTTCTTACGCAGGAAAGGAAGGAAACAAAATGGACACGACCTGTCCAACACCAACCTATAGCAAAAGCTCGAGCTGCTCTAGGGGATCAGGCGGACGCCTCCTCTCGCTTCACCAGGGCGCGGCGGCGGGTGGACGCGCTGCCTTCACCGAGGCGACCGCGACGGCGCGGGGGCTGGTCGCGGTCACCGCTGCAGGAGCTGCTGCCTGAGGGAGAGTCACCGAAACTTGGCGAACCCCGAGCACCGCCGCCTGTACGCCAGTCGCCATCTTCATCCTGGACAGTGCCAGGGCTGGGCATGCGGCCGCGGTCGTCGTCTTCAGGGCAGCACCCGGCACGGCAACCATCTTCCCCAAAAACCCTCACGTAGAGGGTGGCGTCGCCATCGAACTTGAAGTATAGGGTACACCACCGGCCCAGGCCGCGCGCGCGGGCAAACGTTTGCCAGCCGCGCGTCAGGGCCCCGTTCCCAGAGACGGAGACCTCCAGCGAAGCCCAGGAGGCCCTGCTGCAGCAGCCGTCTGCCTGGAGCCAGAAGCCGCGCCGAGCGCTGGCCGGCAGTTCATCTACGAAGAAACATGGGAGCTGGAGCCGGGTGCTGGATGGGTCCACCGACCACACGACGAACTCCGGCAGCACCTCCGCAGAGCGGAAGCATTGTCTAGGGGGGCGCACACCCACGGCGTGCCCCCCGTCGGCAGCCGGGCGCTCACCACCACGCAGGGAACCGCCTCCATGACCGCGGGAGGCTACCACGAGGACCATGGTGTACTTGCGAGGGCGGCCTCGGCCACGCTTGGTCGGGGGAGGGTCAGGCCTTGCCCGGGGGGCCTTTCCTTTCTCCGCGGCCGAGAATCTCTTTGGGGCCATGGGGACGGCGATTAGCCAAGAAGAAGAAAAGGAGCGGCAAGAAGGGATGGACTGAAGGGGCTCGCCCAGCCCTGTACTTATAGCCGGAGGAGGCCAACTGCCGAGCACCACGATCGCAGGTAATCATGACCGGTTGCTCTGCATGCAGGGACTTGTCAAGTCGTGCGGTCGCCGAGGCGTCGTGGGAAGCGCATACGCCCACGTCTAGTCAACCGCCACGCGGCACCCAAGGCTGCAGGCTGTTGGGGCCCGCGGCGCTTTGCGCTTACCCCTTCGCTTCCCCGCCAGGCCAAGCACGGGCGCGCCTTGGGCCCGGGGGCTACTGTCGGCGTTCTGGGAACGGGGGTCCCGAGACTTGCCTGCCTGCAGCCGGCGGCGTGGCTCAAGTGGGGGCCCAACGCGGCCCATCTTCATCAACGTAAGCTCAAGACCCTCGCGAGGGGCCAAGCCTCGCGGGGTGGACGACAGGAAGCTTCCTCAGAGGCAGCCTCATCAGGCAGGCTCGCGAGGAGGTGGAGAGATCAAGGCAGGGGTACCTTGCGAGGATCCCATGATGCAAGCCATGATGATCAAGGCCAGGCGGGTGCCAGGCGGGCACCGGCCTGCACAGGGTCCTTGTTTCCCCTTTGGTGCAAAGGGGGCAAGCATAGGCCAAGGTATCAGGCAAAAGTTACCATTCCGGTGCAACGAGACCAAGACCAGCCGGACGGAGGTCACCGTCGAGCCCAAGACGGCGTCATCAAAAGTGCTTTTGGCAGCCGAAGACCACCTTTGGTCAGGATAACTTGTACTAGATGTTCCCCTTCAAAATGGCCAATTGTTGGCGCCCTTCCCGCTCAATTATTTGGGGAGAGGCCCAGGGCCTCTATAAATAGAGCTAGCCTCCACAAAGGAAGAGGAAGAGAGAGATCTGGTAGAACCCTAGCAGAGAGAGAGAGAGAAAACCCAGTAGAGACTAAGTAGAACACACTGCACCAGCTCAAGAATACCCCTCGCGAGGCTGTTCTTCCCTTGTACTATCCATCATCAGCCCCAGAGGCAATCCACCACACCACACACTGGAGTAGGGTATTACACCACAACGGTGGCCCGAACCAGTATAAACCTCGTGTCTCTTGTGTTGATCATCATTTTCATCTTAGTTCGCACGAGAGGATCGGACGTAGATTGGTAGGGGAGAGATCTCCGCGCGCACCCCAGTGTTCGAACCTCAAGGGTCTATCAGAACCCGAAATCCAACAATATTATTTTTTTCTATAGTGCATTCCTTGATCTGCCAGAACACATGTGCTCAAGATGCTCGGCCTTGCCATAACTGAATACACCAGTTCAATGGTCACAGTGAAGACAAGCCATGGATATAAGTTTCGAGTTGGGTTCATGAACCAAGACGGTCGCTGCTTTTTTATGGCCGAACTTGGATAAACGTTCTCAAGTGTTATGGACTGAAAGTTGGTGCACGAATGTTGATGGAAATAGCAGAACCTGGTCTCATCTTCACTGGGATCTTCCACCCCGACGTCGCTCCAATTGTTCATCCATGTTAGTTTTGTATCTGGTTCTTGCTTCTTGCCTCGATTACTTCTTGATCCACCTATTATGTCTAACTAATCAAAATTTAACTTTAGAAGTAGCAACGAATCTCTCACGAAGATGCTGCTTCTAACTAATATTTTCTTATAATTGGTGGCACGTGTAGGTTTTTTCAGAGTTAAGTAGGCTACTCGTTTGTTATTCTATAAGAACTCGGCTGTTACTCATGGCACTGAAGTTGACTTGGACGACATCCACAAGTTCCTACACTTAATTGATCGTCTTGAGGTCCTTGTGGGGCGTTTCAATGGTGGAAGGCCACGTGGGATAAGTGTGCCACTGCTACACTCGTTGAACAGGTCTAACTGTGTTGAGAAACTTATGGTATGAGTTGTTTTCTGTTATATATGTTGTTCATAAACTCTTGCTTGTGCACAGTTTTACAGCTGTGATCTTCTTGAAACAGGAACTGCCCAGGTCTATTGTTCCAATAGAGATGCCTGACCATGGTCGGGTCAGACTTGCACTTGGTCACAACATGATGTTTATGTCGACCTACTCCATTCCCCTTGGAGGTGAAAAGATACTTATTCATGGGTGGTCTCAAATAATGAAGGCCCGTCCATCTTGGAGAATTGGACAGAAGATTATGTTCCTGCTTTTCCATGTCTCTAAAGCGAATATCCTGTTTATTGACCACATTGCGAGATGAAGCCGCTTTCAGAAGGTTGTGGATGCACGGGGTGGTGCCTGGGCCTTGTCCTAGGGCTTGGCGGCCTCACCCTTTGGTTAACTATAGGCAAAGTAGCACTGTTCGAGGCGTGCTTTGTACAGTTGAACCTGTATAAGTACTCATACTGCTTTCAGCTATGGTTGTTAAGTGCCCCTACTGGTTTCAGTTAAGGTTGTTAAGTACTCTTGCTGCTTTTACAATCTGTCGTGTTTCTTCAGTCTTATCTTCCTCCAGCCGCCAAAACCAAACCAGCACCGGCAGTGCCGCCTGCTTCTGCCTCCCACGGCTGGCTGTGCCTCAGCGCAGGCATCGCCGCCCCACCGTCTCCTAAATCGTTAACATCGACCTCCGAGGCCTCGCCATCGTCCTCCGCGTGCTTTGATGCGCTTGCTGCGGCGCCGCCTTCTCGCATTGTCAACATGTTCAACAAACAAGATGAATTGGCCGAGGACTGTACGTGGAGAGGATGGCAATAGGGGCCCACCATGTCCATGGCCGGACGCAAGGAAGTTCCTCATTTTTTGTTATATATATACTCCATTGTCAGCGTATGGAAAAAGAAAATGCTTCCTGCTAGTGGTTTCCTGACATCTGGGACCCACGACATTGTCAGCGTATATAGTCAATACACAAGAGAATAGCACAAGATCGGCTGACACCTGGGATGTAGCTACTCGAGCAGTATTTTTTTGTTATTGTTGAGACGGAGCAGGGTTTCGACTAGGCTGTGGCCCGTCTAGCCCAGGCTTATATTTTATGTCCACCACATGACCAGCCCAACTATTTTTGTTTGTGAAAATGAGCCCAGTTCATTTTTTCTGAAGAATACCCAATCCAGGCCTACTTATTTTTCTACGCCCTGATGGGCTGCAACTCTTTCAAGACGCCTGCAAATCTTGAAAGTAACATGAAATGGGCTGTAAATATAAAAAACAGATGACAAATTGGCAATTACTTTATAATTTCTGAATTTTTTCACCTTTTCAGATTCCAATTTCACTAGGCTTTAACCTAATTCAAATATATATTCAAAGTACTTTAAATCTGGCTTGACATTTCGGTATTAAAAATAGTTTGGAACCCACAAAAATATGCGAAATTTCATTTAAATTTTTAACCCTGGCCCTCGCCAACAAAAAAACGGACTACAATAAATTGCATAAGAAGTTGCAATGAGCTATATATAAATTATTAAAAAAAATAGGGAATGGTCTGACTTGTGGGCCTATTAAGTTGACGTGTATGCAAGATTTTTTTACTTATTATATATGACAACAAACGATTCTAGCAGACATAACCATTGGATGTCAATCCAACTCCTGTCGTGTTTCTTCAATCTCTGATCTTCTTGCTCCAGCCGCCAAATCCAGCGCCGGCGGGACCGCCTGCTCCCAACTCCCGTGGACGGTTGTGCTGCCGCACAGGCCTCACCGCCCCCTACTACTCCCACCGCTGGCCAGGCCATCCCTCTACTCACCCACATCCCTCCACTGTTGTGGCTTCGCCGCCTCCAGGTCATTCCCTTCCTAGGTCTCGCCGTCATCCATCGCGCTGGTGTTCTCGGCACGGCGTGGTCAATGTTGTCAACAAACAACAACATCAGAAGAGGGACGTACATGGAGAGGCTGGTAGTTGGGACCCACATGGTCCATGGCCGCACGCAAGAAAGTACCTCCTCCTTACTATGCCAAAAAGAATGAATACTCCCGCTGACAACTCAGACCCACCAGCTATATCTTCGCACACAAGGAAGTGCCTCCTTATTACGCACAAAAAATGAATACCCCCTGCTAGCTGGGACCCACCATAGTGGGAGGCTGACTTGTGGGCCTACTAAGTTGACGCGGACGGAGGGATTTGTCAACTTAGTCAACAAACAATTCTATCACCAGTGACCGTTGGATTTTTAACATCCAACGGTCGTCCTGCTTCTTCAACCTCTGATTTTATTGCTCCAGCCGTCCAAACCATTGCGTGCACTTGCCTCCCATGGCCGGCTGTGCTGCCATGGAGGCCTCACCGCCCCCTACTACTCCCACCGCTGGCCAGGCCCTGCGGCGACGGCAGCCTCACACCGCAGCCGAACCAATGAACCCTCATACTCCTCTCCGCATGGGCATCCACTGCCGCGTCTTCCCCGGCTCCGCATCGTTCCGCCTCGCCGTCGTCCACCGCCTTGGTGCTCTCGGCATGGCGTGGTCAATATGGTCAACGAACGACTTCCATCAGAAGAGTACTATACGTTGAGAGGGTGACAGCTGGGTCCACGGCCGCAGCAAGGAAGTGCCTCCTTATTACGCGCAAAATAATTATTCCTCCACTTGATAGCAGGGTACTTCGTGAAAAAAAATGTTTCCCCCCTGACTGCTGGGACCCACCAGCTACATCTTCACATGCAAGGAAATGCGTCCATATTATAGGAAAAAAATGATTCGCCCCCCTGACTGCTGGGGCCCACCAGCTACATCTTCGCACACAAGGAAGCGCCTGACAGTCAGGACCCACATGGTCGAAGCGTACGTAGCGTTCTCATTCTGGTCGCGAACGTGTACGTACATACGATCGGTCTGTCTGCAGGCTGCAGCGATGGGCCGTGGCCGTGTAAGGAAGGGCACGTGTCGTAGTAGAGGCGCACGTAGCATGTACACGTATGTACAGCGGACAGGGTGCAAGAAAGTAAATACGGCCACGTACATACATACGGGCGGGGTCTCGAACGCCTACTCGCGCATACGTACGATCGG
This sequence comes from Triticum urartu, assembly GCF_003073215.2. Taxonomy (NCBI): domain Eukaryota; kingdom Viridiplantae; phylum Streptophyta; class Magnoliopsida; order Poales; family Poaceae; genus Triticum; species Triticum urartu. The sequence continues at coordinate 211,445,564 of NC_053028.1, read as the reverse complement.
GGCTCGTGTACATGGCTGGGTCGGAACGGAGAAGCTGTGCCGTTGTCGTGATCATGGGGAGGCAACCGACTGTGTCGGAAGGGAATGCGTCGTCGTGTTCATCGGGAGCCAACCGGCTTGGACAGAACAGCCGATGGAAACGAGGCTTGGTGTACCGTAGAACGGAGGAAACGGCCTTGTGTTCGACCGGCCACGGTCGAAACGGGATCCTGTTCATCGGGAGGGGTTTGGCGTACTGCAAAACGGAGGAAACGGACCTCCTACGGTTGAAATAGAGTCCCGTTGATCGGAGGCGTGTGGCGTACCGCAAAACGTTGGAAACAGACTTATGTTGGAGCGCTACGGTCGATACGGAGGTCATGTTCATCGGGAGGGGTGTGGCGTACCGCAAAATGGGACTCCACGAGATACTGTTCATCCCCACCATCGACTGCCTCCACAGGCTACTGTTCATCCACCGTCGACTGCCTCCATGGGCTTCTATTCATCCATCGTCGACCTCCTCCAGCCTCCACCTACGAATGTTCATCCACGGGCTCCTGTTCATCCAGCCTCCACCACGCGCTCCTCCACCGGCTACTGTTCAACCAGCCCTCTCCACGGGTTCCTGTTCAACCACCCCTCCACAGGCTACTGTTCATCCATCCCTCCACCGGCTATTGTTCAACCATCCCTCCACCGGCTACTATTCAACCAGCCCTCCACGGGGTCCTGTTCATCCACCGGCTCGATTAATCGGGGTACTGTTCATCCAGCGGCAACGACATCTACTACCACGGGGTCCTGTTCATCCAACCCCCACCGGGAACTGTTCATCCAAACCCCCCAACAATGCTCACTGTTCATCCAGAGGCATCATCGATCGGCTTTAGTTAGCAGCACTAGTGAAGGAATCACTCGGATCCAGTTAATAGCAAGGGATCGATCGATCGCTCGGGTTCAGTAACGCGTAGCCTGTAGTGCAATCGCTCGAGTACAGTTAGAGCGCAATGCCTCGCTCGGGTTTAGTTAGAGCCCAACGCCTCGCACACACGCGCGTACATACGAGAGAAACATGCATCTCTCGGCCCCCGACCACCCACCGTAACTGGGAACTCCCCGATATTTTCCTCGCTCTCGCTTCTACCATGGTTTTTTCCGTCATGGGCGTCCTAAAGAATGTCATGCAGCCGCGTCTCCGGCCCGCCCAGGAAGAAAAGCCCATTTTCTGTCATGATTTTTTGTCATAGAAGTAGGACCCCACCACATCTATGATGATACCGGGTTTTCTCACAATTATCATTGTAGAAGTGTCATAAGTATGACAGAAAAAAAATCGTTCGGCCCAAAATGTCACATATGTGTCTGTTTTTTGTAGTGTACCTACCGTCGATGTGCTGCATCATCCCTTCCACTTTGGGGAAATACCGACATAGCTTCAAGCGACACCAGTCTTCTTATTGAAGATCCATTTATTCTCTACGGCTTGCCGTTCATCGTGCAAGTCAACCAAAGTCCACACTTTGTTATGATACGTGGATCCCATCTCAGATTTCATGGCCTCAAGCCATTTTGCGGAATCTGGGCTCATCATCGCTTCCTCATAGTTTGTAGGTTCGTCATGTTCAAGTAACATGACTTCCAGAACAGGATTACCGTATCACTCTGGTGCGGAACGTACTCTGGTTGACCTACGAGGTTCGGTAGTAACTTGATCTGAAGTTTCATGATAATCATCATTAACTTCCTCACTAATTGGTGTAGGCATCACTGGAACTGATTTCTGTGATGAACCACTTTCCAATTTACGAGACAGTAAAATTACCTCATCAAGTTCTACTTTCCTCCCACTCACTTCTTTCGAGAGAAACTCCTTCCCTAGAAATGATCCATTCTTAGAAACGAATATCTTGCCTTCGGATCTATGACAGAAGGTGTACCCAACCGTTTCCTTTGGGTATCCTATGAAGACGCATTTATCTAATCTGGGTTCGAGCTTATCAGGTTGAAGCTTTTTCACATAAGCATCACAGCCCCAAACTTTAAGAAATGACAGTTTAGGTTTCTTGCCAAACCACAGTTCATATGGTGTTGTCTCAACAGATTTAGATGGTGCCCTATTTAACATGAATGCAGTCGTCTCTAAACCATAACCCCAAAATGATAGTGGTAAATCGGTAAGAGACATCATAGGTCGCACCATATCTAATAAAGTAAGGTTACGACGTTCGGATGTACCATTACGCTGTGGTGTTCCAGGTGGCGTGAGTTGTGAAACTATTCCACATTGTTTCAAATCAAGACCAAACTCATAACTCAAATATTCACCTCCATGATCAGATCATAGAAACTTTATTTTTCTTGTTACGATGATTTTCCACATCACTCTGAAATTCTTTGAACTTTTCACATGTTTCAGACTTATGGTTCATTAAGTAGATGTACCCATATCTGCTCAAATCATCTGTGAAGGTCAAAAAATAATGGTACCTGATATGTCTCCAACGTATCTATAATTTATGAAGTATTCATGCCATGTTTACAACAATTTTATATGGTTTTGGTATGATTTGCATGGAACTAACCCGAGCTGACGTTGTTTTCAGCAAAACTGGCATGGTGTTGTTTTTTGTGCAGAAATGAAAGTTCTCCAAATGATTTGAAACTTTTTGACGATTTTTTTCTGGAACAAAAGAGACCCCCAAAGCTTCGTGGGAGGACCAGAAGAGCCACGAGGAGGGCACAACCCACCAGTGCACGCCTGGTGGGCCTGGCTTGCCCCGGTGGGTTGTGCTTGCCTCGAGGCCCATCTTCGCGTGAAACCAATGCCAACAAATCCTATAAATAGAGAAACCATCAGGGGTTAACCTAGATCAGATGTTCCGCCGCCGCAAGGCTCTGTAGCCACCGAAAACCAATCTTGACCCTTTCTGGCACCCTGCCAGAGGGGGGAATCATCTCCGGTGGCCATCTTCATCATCCCGGCGGCCACCACAATGAGGAGGGAGTGGTCCACCCTCAGGGTTGAGGGTTTGTACCAGTAGCTATGTGTTTAATATCTCTCTCTCTCTCTTGTGTTCTTGAGATGTCACGATCTTGATGTATCGCGGGCTTTGTTTATATAGTCGGATCATATGGTGTTTTCCCCTTTCTATATTGTTGTGATGAATTGAGTTTTTCTCTCTGAGATTTTGTTGTTATCAGATTTAATACTTTTATGGATTTGAGAACATTTGATATATGTCTTGCAATTGAATACTCGTGGTGACAATGTGGTATCGTATTGATTCACTTGACATATGTTTTGGCACTCAACTCGCGGATTCCCGAGGTGACATTGTGGTAATCTATGCATAGGGTTGATGCACGTTCTTGTCTTTGTTTCTCTGGTAGAAATCTTAGGGCACTCTTTGAAGTTCTTTGTGTTGGATTGAATATTATGAATATGAATTTGCTTTGGTGTTATTTTAGTACGAACTCTTAGTTAGATCGATCGGAAAGAATAGCTTCATGTTATTTTAGTATGAACTCTAGGATAGATTGATCGGAAAGAATAGCTTTGAGGTGGTTTCATACCCTACAAACAAGTCTGTCTTATGTTCTCCGCTAGATAGGAACTTTGGAGTGATTCTTCGTTGCACATTGAGGGACGGTTATATGATCCAATTATATTAGCACTGTTGAGAGATTGCACTAGCAAAAGTACAGACCCTAGGCCTCATTTTCAAGCATTGAAATATCGATTTTGTGCCTGATTACTATTTGCTACCTTGCTGTTTTTATTTATTCAGATTATAAAAATATATTTCTACCATCAATATTACACTTTTATCACCATCTCTTCATCGAACTAGTGCACCTATACAATTTGCCATTGTATTAGGTGTGTTTGGGACACAAGAGATTTCTTTTATTTGGTTGCAAGGTTGTTTGAGAGAGACTATCTTCATCATATGCCTCCCACGGATTGATAAACCTTAGGTCATCCACTTGAGGGAAAATTGATATCGTCCTACAAAACTCTGCGCTTGAAGGCCCAACACGAGTATACAAGAATAAAGTGGCGTAGTAGACATCAAGCTCTTTTTTGGCGCTGTTGCCGGGGAGGTGAGTGCATGAAGGTATATCTTTAGATCTTGCAATCGAATCTTTTAGTTTCTTGTTTTATCACTAGTTTGTTTTATAAAAAGAAAACTACAAAAAATGGAATTGAGGTTGCATCATATTATTGATCATCTTTATAATATCTTTCTTGAAAATGATGGTTCGGAAAATTGTGCTCAGTTGTGAGAAGAAGAAGAAGTCAATACAATGTTTGGCACAAAATATTTGAATGATGATGATGATTGCAATGTTGTTAGTATGAATTCTTTGAATATCCATGATGCTAATGATGTGCAAAGCCATAAGCTTGTGGATGGTATGTTTGACGAAGATGATATTTTCAGTCCCCCAAGATTTTTTGTGCAAATTTGTTATAATGATTGCATGCCTCCTATTTATGATGATTATAATGATGAAAGTGGATTCAGAGAGGTCATGGCTTTATTTTATGATCAATCCACCATTTTGGATGAGGCTTCAATTGACTATGAGAACATGGTTGATATCTATGATGATTATGGTGATGACATGTATGCTATAAAGAATAATGATAACCATGAAACTTGTCATCATGATTTTAATTTTCACTCTTGTGATAGTTATTTTGTTGAGTTTGCTGCCACTACTATACATGAGAATAATTTTGCTTATGTGGAGAGTAATAAAATTTCTATGCTTATGTGTCATGAAAGGAATGCTTTATGTGATAGCTATTTTGTTGAATTCATTCATGATGCTACTGAAAATTATTATGAGAGAGGAACACATGCTTCTACGTATCTCAATAATATCAAGTTTCCTCTCTATGTGCTGAAAATCTTGAAGTTATGCTTATTTTGCCTTCCTATGCTAGTTGATTCTTGTTACCATAAGTTGTTTGCTCACAAAATCCCTATGCATAGGAAGTGGGTTAGGCTTAAATGTGCTTGCCATGTGTTTCGTGATGCTCTTGTTATTTTTCAATTCTTATCTTTTATGTGAGCTTCATTGAAATCATCATGCCTAGCTAAAAAGGCATTAAAGAAAAGCGCTTGTTGAGAGACAACCCAACATTTACCCATACTATTTTTGTGTGTTCACATGATTAGGCTACTATGGCAATCATGTTTTATAGGTTTTCTTTCAATAAAGTGCCAAGTAAGACCTTTGGTATGGCTTACAGTGATAGTTGATTTGATCTTGCTGAAAAACAAAAACTTTTGCGCTCACGAAAATAATTCTCGTTTTTAACAGAAGTGTGATAAAATGCTTATTCCTTTTGAAAAAGACTAGCAAAAGAGCCTGTGCGTTGCAACGGGAGAAAAAAATACCATACACCCCAAATTAGTAGGTAATATTTTTTGTCATGACTTTAAATATTACACACCAAATTAAAAACTATAAACATTTTCAAAAAAATAATTTGAGGTTTCTTTATATTTTATAGAAAATACGCTGGTGCGTTGCAACGGGATAAAAAAGTAACCCCACAGAAGGTACAAGCGTTTGGCACATGCACGTTGTAATCGGCTACCTCCGTAAACGGTTCCAGGCTAGTTGTCAATCGATACCACAAACAACCCCCTATAAAGCGATGTGTTACCGCACATCCTCCTTCGACGATCCTCTACTCCTGGACCAGTGCTGCCGCCTCCCTGATCTTCTTCCTGTGCAGCACCGGAGCCTCCCCGATTACTTTCGGCTGACAATACACACATACGTATTGACTGGAGATCCTACGTGTCAAGCTAGCTAGAGCTAGCTGGATGGGTTCCTGGGTTAGCTAGGACATGCACGCTTGTAACACCATGATGCCCGCTATATCGATCTTGAGGATACACGCATACGGCATACGTATTGACTGGGGATCCTACATGCCAAGCTAGCTAGCTGCTGGATGGATTTCTAGGCTAGCAGAGGCATGTTCGTAACACCACGACGCCAGCTTGATCGATCTTGAGGCTAGCTATATACTGATCAGCAACGCAAACCTTTTTCTGTAATGGGCTTTTGGTTTGGCTGGACTTTTTCTCAAATCTTGGAGTAGGCAGGGTGCAGCGGCCGCTACAGTATCGAATAATCCCACCTCGTAGGAACCAGGCACGAGACCATGTATGGATGACGCATCACGGACAAAAACCAAAGAAAAAACGTAATGTAGGACCAACTAAGCGGGACGAAACAAAGAATATCACCTCCCATTAATAGTAGGTATATATTAATAGACATTTCCCAGGTTTTCTTATTTTTTAGGATTTTTGGAGTAGCAGAAGTATGGTTGGAGTACAGATTACTACAGGCTGTTCTGTTTTTGACAGATTCTGTTTTCAATGCATAGTTTGATTGTTTTCTAGTTTCCATGGCTTATATTGCTTAATATAAATTGTGGAAAATGATATTCTACAGTAGGCGTTGTGTGAGAACAATTATTAATCTTGTCTTTGATGGTACCAAAAATGAAATGGTTTGCTCTTTATCATACTAACCTATCTCACAAAGTTCCGTCAAGTTTTGTGTGATTGAAGTTTTCAAGTTTTGGGTGAGATATCGATATGAGGTGAATAAGGAGTGACAAGACCCTAAGCTTGGGGATTGCCAAGGCACCCCAAGCACTATAAAAAAAGACACATCCGTGACATTTTGGCCCGAACGGAAAAAAATTCTGTCATACATATGAAACTTCTATGACAATAATTGTGACAAAACCCGGTATCATCATAGATGTGGTGGGCTCCTACATCTATGACAAAAAATCATGACAGAAAATGGGCTTTTCATCCTGGGCGGGCCGGAGACACAGCTGCATGACATTCTTTGGGCCGTCCATGACAGAAAAAACCATGGTAGAAGCGAGGGGGAGGAAAATTTCGGGGAGTTCCCAGTTACGGTGGGAGGTCGGGGGCCGAGCGATGCACGTTTCTCTCGTACACGTACGCGCGTGTGTGCGAGGCGTTGGCTCTAACTGAACCCGAGCGAGGCGTTGGGCTCTAACTGAACCCGAGCGATTGCACTGCAGGCTACGCGTTACTGAACCCGAGCGATCGATCGATGGCTGTTAACTCAACCTGATCGAGCAATTCCTTGGCTACTGCTGCTAACTGAAGCCAATCGATGGGATGAACAGTGAGCGTTGCGGGGGGGGGGGGGGGGGGGGAAAGGGGGGGGGGGGGGGGGCCCCGGGTGAAAAGGGCCCCGGGGGTGGGGGGGGGGGGGGGGGTGGATGAACAGTGAGCGGTGGCGTTGCCTCTGGATGAACAGGACCCCGTGGTGTGGTGGAGGGCTGGATGAACAGTAGACGGTGGAGGGGTGCCCGTGGAGGGGTGGATGACTAGGACCCCGTGGTGTGGAGGGCAGGATGAACAGTAGACGGTGGAGGGGTGCCCGTGGAGGGGTGGTTGAACAGGACCTCGTGGTGTGGAGGGCTGCCCGTGGAGGGGTGGTCGAACAGGACCTCGTGGTGTGGAGGGCTGGATGAACAATAGACGATGGAGGGGTGGTTGAACAGTAGCCGGTGGAGTAGCGCGTGGTGGAGGCTGGATGAACAGGAGCCCGTGGAGGCTGGAGGAGGTCGACGATGGATGAACAGTAGCTCGTGGAGGCTGGAGGGGGTCGACGGTGGAGATGAACAGTATCCCGTGGAGTCCCGTTTTGCGGTACGCCACACCCCTCCCGATGAACAGGACCCCCGTTTCGACAGTAGCACTCCAACACAAGTCTGTTTCCTCCGTTTTGCGGTACGCCACACCCCTCCCGATCAACAGGACCCCCGTTTCGACCGTAGGAGGTCCGTTTCCTCCATTTTGCGGTACGCCACACCCCTCCCGATCAACAGGACCCCCGTTTCGACCGTAGGAGGTCCGTTTCCTCCGTTGTGCGGTACGCCAGGCCTCGTTTCCATCGCCTCTTCCGTCCAAGCCCTCCCGATGACCACGACCAAACATTCCGTTGCCTCCCCATGAACACGACGACAACGCTGTTTCTCCGTTCTGACCCAGCCATGTACACGAGCCCTCGCCGTACGTATGCGCGAGTAGGCGTTCGAGACCCCGCCCGTATGTACACATACGTGGCCGTATTTTCTTTATTGCACCCTGGCCGCCTCTACTACGACACGTGCGCGCCTCTACATCCACCAGTATATATGTACGTACACGTCCGCGACCAGAATGACAACGCTACGTACGCTTCGACCAGGTGGGTCCCGACTGTCAGGCACTTCCTTGCCTGTGAAGATGTAGCTGGTGGGTCCCAGCAGTCAGGGGGCGAATCCTTTTTTTTGCCCGGACGCACTTCCTTGCGTGCGAAGGTGTAGCTGGTGGGTCCCAGCACTCAGGGGAAACTTTTTTTCACGAAATACGGTGGCCCGTCCGGTGGGTCCCTGCTGTCAGGTGGAGGAATCATTATTTTCCACGTAATGAGGAGGCACTTCCTTGCTGCCGCCGTGGACCCAGCTGTCAGCCTCTCCACGTACAATCCACGTCTGATGGAAGTCGTTCCTTGACCACGTTGACCACGCCGCGCCGAGAGCACCAGGGCGGTGGACGACGGGGAGGCCTAGGAAGGGGACGACGCGGAGCCGGTGAAGACGCGGCAGTGGATGCCCACGCGGAGAGGAGTGTGAGGGTTCACTCGTTCGACTGCGGTGTGAGGCTGCCGTCGTCGCAGGGCCTGGCCAGCGGTGGGAATAGTAGGGGTGGTGAGGCCTCTGCGGTAGCACAGCCGGCCATGGGAGGCAGGAGCAGGCGGCACGACCGGTGCAGCTTTGGGCGGCTGGAGCAAGAAGACCAGAGGTTGAAGAAGCACTACGGCCGTTGGATGGACATCGTACGGTCACTAGAGCTAGAATCGTTCATATTGACTAAGTTGACAAAGCCCTTCGTTCCCGTCAACTTAGTAGGCCCACAAGTCAGCCTCCCACCATGGTGGGTCCCAACTAGCCGGGGGAGTATTCATTTTTTTGTGTGTAATAAGGAGGCACTTCCAGTGGATCCGAGCTGACAGCGGGGGGAACGTTTCGACTGTACGAGGCCTCGCCGTCGCCGAAGAATAACAGCAGGTGTGGGTGAGTAAAGGGATGGCTAGGCCAGCATTGGGAGTACAGTGGGGCGGTGAGGCCTGCGCGGCAGCAGAGCCGGCCGTGTTGAGGAGGGAGCAGGCAGTCCCGCCGGCGCCTGTTTGAGCGGCTGGAGGAGGAAGAGTAGAGATTGAAGAAGCACAACGGCCGTTGGAAGACCATCCAACAGTCACTGCTTGTGCGTCAACCTTTTTTTAGGAAAGCCTCAAATCTGTGGGAAAGCGCATACAGCCCATCTGCCATTATTTCTAATAATTTACAGCCCATTTGCTAATTATTAAGGTTTTTTTGGATCCCATATTCTTTTTGTTAGCATTACAGCCCATATTGTGGCCACAGTTAAAAAATTATACGAAATTTTGCATATTTCGGTGCGGTCCGAACTGTTTTTAATCCCGAAATTTCGACTCACATTCAAACTGATTTTAAAAATAAATGTATATCAATATAAAATCCAACAAATTCTCCACGCATAAAAATTAATGTAATTTCAAATCTCGAAATGAAAAAAAGATATTTGAAACTAATTTCCGGTTTGATGTGTTTTAAAAATGTACAGCCCATTTCTCATTACTAATGGGCCATTTTCTCGGCCAGCCGAATGAAAGCTCTCCTCCCTGTCTTGAAAGATTTGCAGCCCAACAGGCCTGACAAAGCGACTTACTTGGCAAATCACAAAAAATTGGGCTGTGGCCGTGGACCCAGCTGTCAGCCTCTTCACGTACAGTACTCTTCCGATGGAATGTCGTTGACCACGTTGACCACGCCGCGCCGAGAGCACCAAGGCGATGGACGAAGGCAAGGCCTAGGAAGGGGACGACGCAGAGCCGGGGAAGACGCGGCAGTGGACACCCACGCGGAGAGGAGTACGAGGGTTCACTGGTTCGACTGCGGTGTGAGGCTGCCGTCGCCGCAGGGCCTGGCTAGCGGTGGGAGTAGTAGGGGGCGATGAGGCCTCATCGGTAGCACAGCCGGCCACTGGAGGTAGGAGCAGGCGGTCTCCCCGGCGCTGGTTTGGGCGGCTGGTGCAAGAAGAGCAGCGATTGAAGAAGCAGCAGGACCGTTTGATTCAAATCCAATGGTTACTGCTGCTAGAATCGTTTGTTGACTAAGTTGACAAGCCCTGCGTATGCGTCAACTTAGTAGGCCCACAGGTTAGCCTCCCAAGCGGTGCGCCCCAGATGTCAGTGGGAGGAATCATTTTTTTCGCGTAATAAGGAGGCAGTTGATTGCGTGCGGCCAGGCCAGCGGAGGGAGTAGGGTGGGCCGGGGAAGCCTACGCGGCATCACAGCAGGCCACAAGAGGAGGGAGCAGGCAGTCCCGCCGGCGCTAGTTTAGGCGGCTGGAGCAGGAAGATCAGAGATTAAAGAAGCACGTCGGCCGTTGGATGGACATCCAACACTAACTGCTGCTAGAATCGTGTGTTCACTGACAAAGCCTTTCGTAAACAAGTCAGCCTCGAAATTCGTGGCGTGTACAACCCATTTGCTATTATTTTTATATTTTTTACTCATTTTTTAATTCATATGGAATTTATTGCAGCCCATTTTCCATTTTTAGAATTGCTGGCCATTTTCTGGTCAGTACCAGGGTCAAAAAATTAACTAAATATGTGGGAAATTTTGAAAATCCACAAATTTTTGCTAGGGAACGAAATATTCTTAATCCAAAAATTAATAGCCATAGTAAAACAAATTTAAAAATAAATTAGTACTATGTCATGTTAAATCCAATGAAATACGTATAAGATATCAGTGAAGAACAAAAACAAAAAAAGAAACTTATATCCCATTTGCTATAAATATTTTGGAATTTTCAACCCCTTTTGATATTACTTTTAACAGACATTGACCATACTCTTAAGCCAAGCCGGAATGCATCCCTCCTCGTCTTGAAAGATTTGCAGCCCAGTAATTCGGACAAAACAAATAGGCCTAGCTATTTTCCCAAAGAACTGGTGCATGAGCATTTAGCTTTATTTATTTATTTATTTATTTACTTATTTATGTCTAGGAGACCATGAGCATGTACCTGGGCCGGATTCATGTGAGAGCCTCCCTTCCAGTTAATTATGGGATTCTCTATTGGGCCTTCATCAGTGGGCTGCATGTTATCAACAAGTGGAAAATAGTATGTGCTACGTACGGTACGGGGCTCTAAAGGATCGAACCGTGCAAAAACTTCCAAAACATTGTGTTTGTCGTTCTAACAACACATTTATTCAACCAGCAGACAAAATATACTACTGATTGTACATTGAAAACAGCAGCAACAACCAGGGCTGGGGGTGCAACAGAAGCAATAAGCAGGCCAGAAGAGTGAAGACGCAGCTCTCTCTTCCAAACCAAACATCAGCCATCATTACAAAAGGGCTACCAAAAAAGAACAAGTGTATTCATCAAACTAAATAAAGTTCCTACTACACCAAGTGTACGCATCTAACTAATTGGCTCAGTTAGACATTGCTATTTATTAAGCTGTGGAGATTGGCTGACGGCTTGAACCAGATGGGTGCCTGACGGGGGAAACTCCAGCCAGCAGGTCAAAGTCTGATACTTGCGACCCTCTCTCCTACTTTGGGCTGCAGAGCGTGGCGGCACATATCAGGGTATGGTGCATGCAGAGACGCATGGTACGCTGTGTACACACAGTTTTGCCTGATGAACGAAACCGCGCTGCCATCATGATCCTTGCCGTCGGTTATCTCCTGGTTAATCGGATAATTCAGTCCGACAAACAGAGAGCGTGTACCACGGCTACTTACCAGCCTCCAGTCAAAAATTCCTGAAGGCCCAGAGAAGCTGGGATCCTGCTCAAAGACCTTGCAGTGACTGTGATTGTATTCCGTGAAACAACATGTCTGGTACATGCGAACGATCATCAATCTTTCGCCGTCGTCTGATCGAGCCAGGAACCACCTGCAACTGCCATGTCGCTTTTCTTTGAAAGGTTCTGGGATTAGGAAGGGTAGGGACACCAGGCGGCCTACAACATCATATCAAGTTGGAGTCAAATAAAAAAGGGCTCTTGGTTTAATTAATCTTAAGAACAGCATGTTATGAGCATGAATATTTTTTAGCAAATGTTGACAGTAATATAAGCAAGCCATCATGATATCATAGGAAAGTAACATACTACTGTAACAGCCATTTGTAGTGATGACTGGAGTAGGCCAGCAATACGTCCAGCCATAGAAGGAGTCGGCAGCGTAAATGAAGCCCTTGTGTTCAATTGCATCAGAGAACCATGGAGGATGTATGATCCTGCGATGGACGTGCAAATTTATCCACTTACCGTAGTGACCTGTCAGATAGGCGAGACTGCGGTTGAAGAACGCAATTAGCCTAAAGTCTTTATAATTCACAGATCTTGTGGGCACTTGGCAGATTACAACCTTGAGCAAATCAAACTTGGTATCATGTTGGCTACTGTAAGATTCCGAGTATTCTGGGTCGCGGTGCCAATGCAGTGCAGTGTTAATCGAAGGAAGGGGGATCAATCGCCGGGTGTGGACCTCCACGAGCATCCAGCTGTCGCGACCGTCGACGAGCACCATCCAAGACGTGTTCATGCCGACCTAGTACATACCATTAATGTAGTTGAGGCTGACGGGGATCGGATCGCAGTCAAGGGGGTTGATGCTCACCACCCTACGATCGTTATGCTGCATGACACGCCGTTTCTGAAGATCAGGCGGCATCAGCAAGCAACGAGCTGGCTTAAAAAGCTCCGGCCTGAGGGTTTTGAGTAAATGGTACAGCCCCGATGAGCACGCGGCGAGCGGCATGGTACTGAGATTGTCCACACGCGAAACAATGAGCTTGATTACCTCTGTGGGGAGCGAATTCCAGCCACTCTTTCGGCAGACACTTCTCGGTTCTTCCATTGTTAGTGCTTGGGTTTTGGATGAGGGGGGAGGCGCCTTAGCGGGGATGGAACATTGGACGAGATTATGTGCGGACAAAGATGGAGAAGCGAATATGTGCTGTGGGAAGTGGACAGGTGATGATGACTACAGCACGCCGCTTGACTTACTAGACACATACCACCAGCATAGGGTCATGTCGATGGCAGACAAATTGCTTGAGTGATCACAGTACTGGTACTCCCTGCAGTGCTATGCCCTAACTTGCTTGAGTAGAGTAGTAGAGTAGGACTCTGCTCTACTACTAGCACCGGAGGAGTAGTACATTCTAATCTAAAATAGTTACAAACTTCAATGCCTGAGCGTCGAACGACTATGAACCGTGCTCAAAGACCGTGTCTACGTGGTGTTTGGACATGGGCGACAACCTCAACACCAACGGTGCTGCTCCCGTTGCACCGTATGTGTTTCTGTCCTTCCTGTTCGAAATCGTGGTAGAATTCATGTTTCTACTCTGTATCCTACTACTATGCTAGTCCACATTATTAGTTTCATCTTTGTTATAGCCATCATGATTTATTTTGTGCTTATTCGGATTAAATCTCGTAGTAACTTGCTCATATATTCAACTGGCGCAACGCCCCCTACAGCCACTCCCATTTCATGGACGGCCTAGTCGATGTTGGAATTTTGCTAGTAGGCCTTTATAAGGTGAGCTCTTCTACCACTTATATGAGCATGAGAAGAGGAGACCTACACGCGTGGGCGGCGACACTGGCTACGCCGAGCATACTTGGACTCTGCGGAGCTGGGACTTTCCCGCCGATGTGGACATGGAAAACCCATGGTGTTATTTGGACTCCAACAATGTGCACGGGGACTCCAAGGAGGTTCACCTGGACATCTGCATTTTCAAGTTAAATGTTGATCATTAGTCTTCGCTCAATGTAATCCGCTTTCTAAGCATGTGGAAACTTCCATGCATGATCTTGCTCTATTAGAGTATCGCGCATGAATAAAAGTGTATCCATTTATGGTTTAGTCTAGAATCTTCCATGTATGAATTTTTACTACAGTACTGGTGAAAGACTTATGATGAACCATTTCTTACATATCCTCTGCCCCCTCCCAAGTCATCCTGATTTAATCCCTCCGTCTAGGTGTATAAGGGCATGGTTAATACTTAAATAGTATAGCCAACTGTTGGCTACAAGAAAGTGCCATGTCATCTGTAGCCAACATGTATAACAATGCATACTCAAAAACTAATTCTTGAAGATCATTTCCTGCAAAGCACAATAAGAGTTATCTCTTCACAAGTTTTGGATGCAGGTTGAACAGTTGAACGCTTTTGTTTGCAAAAGATAGTTTTTATCTATTTCACCCGGATGTTTGTGAGCTCTAGAGATGAAATAATATCCGAACAAACCTATCCAAATGAACTAATCGAGGCATCTCCATCTTAATTTTCTCTTGCAAGTCGTGCGTGGTCCCTTCATCGTGAAAATGCTCTGGCCGTCGCATTGATTTGCATGCATGGATAGCACCACCATATTTTCAAAGGAGGAGCGAGCTCTATATTTCAGCCAAGGCATGCATGATTTGAGGAATTATGGTTGGGCATGCATGTAGAAAAGGGAGGAGAGTAGTTTGCATGCGAGGGATTAAAGGAAGGGAGGCCAGCGGCTAGGCATTCAAAGGAGGCTGCATGCAAGATTACACGGGATCCAGATACTAATCCCAAAACTAGTTCCTCTTTTTGCGGACATGCCTTGGTACGAAAGATTGACAAGTTAGGCCCTGTAAAAATGGATGGAGGGAGTAGTAGTACGTGTAGAGGGCAGCGCTGCACGGGAGTCTCACCTCTCACCCCGCTCGTGGCGCGGCAGTAAAGCCGTCATATCACAAACCCAACCACTCCCAGTAATAAGTGGCCTGGTAAAATAAATGGACAAGCAACCATCACATCCCTCCGTCTTTTTTGCATTTCATCTCTCTGCATTTACTTTCTCCGGTTCATTTCGCACACTCGATCCCTAGCTACTACTCCTAGGGCCAGTTCTTTTGGCGGCTTCCCCAGCTTTTCCCACAAGACTAGTCACAGTGGAGAGTAACAATAAGGCGCCTCACTCATTTATTTGGGCTTCTAAACTACTATTCCGTCCTGGTTTATTCCTCACCATTGTAATTTGTGCTAAATTTTGACCAAAGATTTAACTGGTTTTTCCTCACCATTGTAATTTGTGCTATATGCACGTACTTGCATGCCTTTCCAATTAGTGAGATACTCCGTACAAAGTACGATAGAGAAATAACCACAGAGAAGGAAGCTAAAAGTAAACAATCAAACGAGCATTTTTGCATTTGTTTTGCATTGAATCGTTTCACAAGCTTGA